>NC_142811.1:5558100-5720629 GCF_049724085.1 Artemia sp. Qi Xiang Cuo
ATCTACTTATAACCAATACAGTGTTTGGTCATAAATTGGCTCATATCTTAATATGGTATTCACGTGATGGTAAGACAGCAAACCTTATTGATTATGTTATAGTAAACCGAAGACTGGCAGGATCAATACAAGATACTAGGGTATATAGGAGTGCCATTATTGATGTTAAAAGTAAAGATCACCATCAAGGGCGGATCCAGGATTTTTTTTCGGGTGGGAGTTTTACTAATTTTTGACTCAGTTTTCGACTAATTTTACTGATTTTTACCTAGGTTTTACTAATTTTTGACTTATTTTCGACTCGGTCAAAAATTTCGGGGGGGGGGGGGGTGTTCAAACCGGGTAACCTCCCCCCCCCTCCCTCCCCCTGGATACGGCCTTGATCAAAAATCTAGTAGTGTCAAGGGTTAATTTAAAGCTGAAATATTGGAAGAGTATAACCTCCCAGGAAGTTATGATGATGGTAGACTCCAGGATGAGAATTTGAGAGAAACTTTCCAGGAACAGTTGAATACTAAACTCCAGAGTTTAAAATCTGATAATGTGGAAGATAGTTGGAATAATTTTAGAAAAATAATTTGTGAAGTTGCTGAAGGTGTCTTAGGGAAGAAACCTAGAGCTACAGCTAGGAAAAGCTTTATGTTTAATAGAAAGGAGAAAGGACTTGTACAAGAATCATCTGAGTGATAGATCATATGAAAACAAAAGGAATGTAAAGAAAGTGGAAACAGCATTAAATATGTATTAAGGAGGCGTGAATTGGAGGCCATGGATAAAATTGCCGAAGATCCGGAAGATGCAGCTAGACGGCAGATTGGTAAAATATTGTACTGGCATGCTAATAAATTGAGAGAGAGTGGTCAATCCAGACTTGGCCCAGTCAAAGATCGGAATGGGGCCACAATTAGCGATAAGGAAAAAACTAAAGAGAGATGGGCCGAACATTTTGAGAACTTGCTTAACCGAGATAGAGTCGCAGGAAAAGATATAGAGGAAAATGAAAAAGTTTGTGATACCTTGAATGTGAAGGAAGATTTGTTTTGTGAGGAGGAATTAGCGACAGTACTAAAAGGATTAAAAAACAATAAGGCTCCAGGTGCTGATAGGGTGGTAAATGAGTTTCTTAAATATTTTGGCTCTGAGGTGAGACTTCACCTACCTAGGTACTATTATTAGTAAAGATGGTGGGAGCAGTGAAGATGTTAAAAGTAGAAAAGCTAAGGCCCAGGGTGTTTTTTCACAGTTAAAAAAATTTGGAAGAATAGGAAGATAAGTTTGCGAACCAAGATTAGAATATTAGAAGCTAGGCTACAGTGATGACAGTGGTCAAATATGGCTCTGAAGCATGGACGCTCCGAAAAGTGGATGAAGATTTGCTAGAAAGAAAGAAATGAAAATGAAAGAAATAGAAATGAAAGAAAGGTTGAGGTGGCTAGGGCACGTTGTGTGGATGAAGATGACAGACTGCCGAAAATTGTACTTTTCGGCCAACCGTCTATGGCTAAACGGAAAGCAGGTCGTCCTCGTTTGGGGTGGGAGGAAGTCATAAAGAAAGATTTAAAGGAAATGGGAACTTCGTGGGCGGGTGTAAAAAGGGAGGCTTTGAATAGACTGGGGTGGAGGAGGAGCGTGCGCAGCTGTGTTGGCCTCAGGCGGCTTGGTGCTGAGGTGAGTTGTTGGTAGTAGTAGTAGTAGTTTTACCTCGGCTGGTTTTTCGTCATTGTGAAATACATATTGCCGAACCTTTGTTTTTTTAACAAAGGTATGGTCGGTATTGATGATCTTATCCATTTCCAAAACCCAAACCCAATCATCATCGCTATCATCTTTGATTCTGACACGTTTTGGTTCTTGCTGTCCAGGTCGATTTTCATTGACTTGCTCATATTCTCAGTGTCGCATGTCTTCTAACCGCGTGTGTCGTTGCTCTTCATTTTCAGTATTGACTTGCTCACATGCTAGGTGTCGCATGTCTTCTAAACGCGTGTCTTTTAATTTTCATTTTTGACACGCCTTCGTTTTTCTTCTGACTGCGTATGTCTTTGCCTTTCATTTTCATTATGACTCGCTCACTTTCTTGGTGTCGTATGTCTTCTAACCGCGTGTGTCTTTGCTCTTTGTTTTCATTTTCAACACTCTCTAATTGCAATTTTCGCATATCTTCTAACCGCCCAGGTCTTTGCTCTTCATTTTCATTTTTGAAACGTTTTTAGATTTTGACTACTTCAGATAATTTAACAATGGCCTTTGCTTTAGCTGTCTGCATTGGTTTTGTCATAATTGATGGTCCAGGTTGTCGAATTTCACATTTTATCACGTTTTATAGTTCAGGTGTTGGTAATTATTTATAATAACCTCAACTGCAAATTTTCGTTTTTTGGACCTTCCGACATACATTACATTATATAAAAAACTGTTGCGTTTGCAACTCAATAATCTTATTTATGCTATGCTATATATATATATATATATATATATATATATATAAAACTTTTTTATTCAATATATATATCAAGTTTTTTCAACTGAAAGTAAGGAGTAACATAAAAACATAAGAAGACCAGGAATTATCCCGTATACAAAGGGGCTTTGCTCTTTACGCTAAAGCCTTAAAGTTCTTTCAAATACTTCACTGTCAAATTTAACCACCTTTGTGTTTGAGCAGTCTTTCTTAAAGATTGCGACGAAACGTAAAGCTTTAGCGTAAAGAGCTTAAGTTGAAGAAGGAGCAGCCCCCATCATACACGTAATAGTTTCGGTTTGTTTTAAGTTTTAATGTTGCTCTTTACTGTGAGTTGAAACAACTTATTCAATTTCTGACAGTCTTTCAAAATCATTAGTTTCTTGACATTGATTTAATATCTTCAATGCATTAATTTAATTTGTTCATTAGAAAAATGATGTTGATTTTCTTTTTTACTTTTTCATATCCCTTTAGATTAAGTTAAAACTGATATATTCACATTCTTCCTTTTAATCTGTTGGTTAATTTTGTCGCAAGAAATCAATTTCTAATTTAGCTCATTGCTGCAATGCAACGATCGATCTGACAACGCCGACTCTAGTCTGGAAATAAATAAAGTATTATCTGGAAATGATATTGTAGCTTAGTTCCCTTTTCCATCAAGTACAGAGTTCATTAATGAAAGATGTGTAGTTGGTCTCATTAAAATTAACATAATTACTCACGATTATGTTTTATATCCATGCCCCTTTAATTAATATAAAATTTAATATTAATCAATACAAAAACCTAATTAATATAAAATAAAAATTTGTGTTCTTTACGTTCAAGTTTAGAAGAGAACAGGAAATAAGAGAGAGTAAGACGAATAATTAATTTTTATAGCGGCACGATTTCACAAACTGTTGGGGGGGGGGTGCAAAACATATTTTTTAAAATGTACTTCTGCATTTGTTCATTAAAAGCCTTCATTAAACCCAGCACGCCCTATGTTACTGCGAGGGCATTACTTGCTCTTTGCTAAAATATAGGAATGTTTTCAATGACAATAATTTGTAAATTTTGAGGATCATTGCATGTTTTTCTGTAATCTGTGAAGTCAAATTGTTTATGGCAATCTTGCCGTTAAGAAAGGAGCGAAATCTGTGAATACCAACCAAAACTCTAAAAACGTAAATTTGACTTTGACTTGACTTATGTCTCCTGCCGGGCGCTGCTCGGCGTAGAGAGTGACGTCTGCCTCCTCCATCCACTTCGGTCCATGGCAAGCGTTTGCACATCGCTCAACCTGATATTTGCCATCGCCAGGAACTTGGACAGGCTGTCAGACCATCGTTTCTTCGGTCGGCCGCGAGGTCGCTTCCAACCGGCTTTGACAGGGTCGAAGTCATGGATCGTTTTCGCAGGTGTGTGTGGAGGCATTCGAAGTAGGTGTCCGAACCATCGTAGTGTTCGCTCGGCTGCTTGGGTCGAAAACCGAGACTGCTTGGTGAGCTGCAGCAGCTTCTCATTGCTGACAAACTCGAACCATCGTAGACCTTCGATCCTCCTCAGGCTCTTCGCCTGAAAGACATCAATTGTCTTGAGGGTTGCGGCTGAAACTTGCTACGTTTCAGCTCCATAGAGCATCACAGAGCCGATGAGGGCGTTGAAAATCCGCAGCTTCGTTGTGCGACTGATGTTTGGTTTTCGCCAGAGGTAACGGTTCAGTCTGCTCTTGGCAGAAGACGCTCTGGATATTCTCGTTTGTAGTTCAGAAAGAAGCGAGCCATCGGAAGAAGTTAGGGAGCCCAAGTAGGTGAACCTTTGGACAACTTCGATGCTAGTGGTGCTATCCAGGCTAACTGAAGGATTGGCAGCAGGCGAGGATGGGTCTATGGCCATAATTTTCGTTTTAGTCCAGTTTATCTGCAGTCCTACTTTTGCAGCCTCTTCTCGTAGGATTCGAAGCTTCTTGAGAAAGTAGGTTCTTTGATGCAGGTGCATTCAGGGTCAAAACAGTCCAGGTAGCTATTAGAAGCTTCCTTTGGTCTAAAAGATTCAGTATGTCAGTCTTTCTGACGTCATCAGCATGTCCGTTGACTCACGTTGGTCGAGATCTTACAAGGTGGTCCACATCTGAGGCGCTGAAGTCACTTTGCTTAGCACTTGATTTTCAGGTGGATGGTCGCTAGCCAAACCGACCCTAGGCCTGGAATCTGATTAGAGCTAGGTTTAACCTAGATAATGATATTCCCGGGGTGGAATATACATCGAAAGGATATGCTTCTTATATTGAATCAAAAAGTGTGAAATTTCTTAACTTAAAAGTAGCACAGGGCGTATCCAGGATTTTTTTTCGTTTTTTTTCTGGGCGGTGTTTCACAAAAAAAATCTTTGCAAACGCATCAAAATTTGTTTATATGCATATTTGTTAATTTTTTACCTGTTGGACAAAAATGTTAGAGGAAAGGGGGAGATTCAAACCCGGTAGCCCCTACCCTGGATACGGCCTCTACAGTAGCCCATCAAAAGCATTAGCACAAGAAGGTATGCATAATCATAGGCAGCGTAATAGCGCCGCCTAAGTAAAGAGCGATGTGGGCACAATGTATTACTTGCGTATTGTTTTTTTACCAAGGTACTTCGTATAGAAGGAGCTGTCGTAGAAACTTCGGAAGGAAATGATTTGATTGGAAATGGGAAAGTTCTACCCCCTTTTTGAGAGTCAAAAGTAATTGGAGGGTAAACAGCCCCCTTCCTTAACCATCAATTCCCCAAACACATCCAATCAAAATATTGAGATTGCCATTTTTTTCATTTCATCTCCCCCAGCCTTTGGGCAAGGACTGTAAGTTTTGCAATCTGCCCATTTTTTGCATTTAGTATTTGCTATTGAGAAAAGTGGACAGGTGGACATCTCTGACCTTTCTTGTCCAAAATGAGAAAGGGGATTCAGGTGAACCTTTCAGAGAATGTTGAGTGGAAAATTGAACTAAATCAAAGCACGCTATATGCACAGAGGTTGTCAAAAGGGCCTAATTCAGGAATGACTAAGAGTATTAATTTGGTATTTTGAGGAAATGATACCCGGATGATCAGTTGACCGAAAAGGCCGCATTTGCTCACTACTACTACTACTGCTACTCCGGAGCATCCCGAGCCTCATTTTATTGTGGGGGGGGGGGGGACCTTAGTAAATTTTTACCGAATTGTTACCTGATTTATGCCGAATTCTATGCAGAAATCAGGGATTTTGCTAAATTTCTGCCAATTTTACAAAATTTCTACCGAATTTTTAGCCTTAGGCGAAAATTTTACCGAATATCAAAAAAGTTGGGAGTGTTGCGCCCCTCCCCTCTAGGGAAGTCCCTGGACTACTATTACTACTACTACCACTACTACAACAACAGCAAACACTATTATTACTACCATTGCTACCACTACAACTAATGCATCTGCAGTGAGCACAGTCAATGCTGTGGATATTGAAGTGAAAATTTGATCAAATGTTGAGCGGAAAGTTGAACTATTCAGAACATACTATGTGCATACATGCTACAAAAGGGTATACCAACAATATCTTTGAAAAGGCTTACCGGATCAAGCTGAAATTTCCAGGGCATCATGAAGAGGATGTTCAAATGACAAAAGGCAACATATACATATTCTTACTGTTACTACTACTAACAACACAACACTGCTACTACTACTACTACTACTAACAGATCACCGCAGCACCAAGCCGCCTGAGGCCAACACAGCTACGCACACTCCTCCTCCATCTCAATCTATTCTAAGCCTCCCTCTTTACATTCTCCCATGAAGTTCCCATTTCCTTATAACCTTTCTTTATGACGTCATCCATCCCAGACGAGGACGACCTTCTTTCCGTTTAGCCCTAGACGGTTGGTCAAAAAGAACAATCTTTGGCAATCTGTCATCCTTCATCCGCACAACGAGCCCTACCGTCTCAACCTTTCTTTCATTATAGCCCTAGAGAGCGGTATTGAACCACATTTTTCGTATAACCTATTGTTAGAAATACAGTCAGTCGGCCGGGTACCCAGAACAATCCTTAAGCAATTTCTCTGGAAAACATCTAGCAAATCTTCATCCACTTTTCGGAGCGTCCATGCTTCAGAGCCATATTTGACCACTGTCATCACTGTAGCCTAGCTTCTAATATTCTAATCTTGGTTCGCAGACTTATCTTCCTGTTCTTCCAAATTTTTTTAATCGTGAAAAAACACCCTGAGGCTTGGCTTTTCTACTTTTAACATCTTCACTGCTCCAACCATCTTTACTAATAATACTACCAAGGTAAGTGAAGCTGTCCACCTGATCAATCTTTTCATTACCCAACTTCACCTTTCCATCTTCACTTATTCCTAGCCTTAGTGACTCAGTGTTATTAACATTAATTTTTAAGCATATTCTTGCACCCCGAACTCTCAAAACCTCTAAAACTTCAGTCATTTTGCTCACACTTTCCTCTAGGGTGCTTAAATCATCAGCATAATCTAAGTCCAGGAGACTTTTTCCTCCCACTGCTACTGCTCCTACTACTACCGCTACTACTATGATGCAAGTACTAATCAGGTTAAGAGTAAAATGGTGAAAATAGACAGAATATTGAAGGAAGTTTGAACTAAGTCAAAACAAACTATGAGCAAGCATATTTTCAAAAGGTCGTGTCTCAAGATTGGATTAGAGTATTAAGTTGGAACTTACAAGGAATGCACAAAGAGGGAGATAAATTACCCAAATGGCAATATGTGCACGGTACTACTACTACTACTACCACTGCTACTATTGCAATTACAACTTTTTTTGCAACTGCTATTAATGCTGAGAATATTAAGATGAAAATTACAAGTGCTGAAGGGGAAGTTGAACTAAATTCAAATACACTGTGAACATACAGGTTATCAAAAGGGCATATCGGCAATATCCTAGCAACGACTAATTGTATTAAGATGAAACTTACATGCGTATACACCTGTTATAATCCACCAAAGCAATAAACCTTTCTATAATTTTGGTTTGAGTTTGATTGTGTTTTAAGATTAAATGCATAATAATTAAATATATTATTGATTATATAAATTGATTTCTTTGCCAGGAGTCCTTGTCGTTTAAAATCTACCGTATTTTGCTTTATTTTGCATGCAATTTAATTGCTCTTTTTATTTTGAGAGTTTTGCCTTAAAGTATTTAAAAATGAACTTATTCCTATGACAGCATATCCTGAAATATATTCTCTGTCACCCAGCCACAACTGCTATTTTTGCGTCTCCCCCCCCCCCCCCATAGAAAATTTTCTGGTGGCGCCCTTGTGCCCTTTTGTCTATTGCACCTACTACTAACGCTAAGAGTATTAAAATAAAAATTTCAGAAAGTGTTGAGGAGGATATTGAACTAAATTAAAACATAATGAACACGCAGGTAGTCAAAAGGGCACATCGTCAATATCATAACAACGTCTAATTGTATTAGGATGAAAATTGCAGGGTTTGATGAGGGGGGTGTTAAACTGACGAAAAGGCAATACGTTAACACTGCTGCTGCTACTAGCACTAGTGTTATTACTGTTAATGCTACCACTAGTCAAACTAGAACTACTAGTGTTTCTATAGAGACTACTATTGTGACCACTATTACAAATATTGCTAAGCGAATTAAGGTGAAATTTTCAGTGAATATTGAGGGGGAAGTTGATCTGAATCCCAACACGCCATTTGCATGCAAGACTGATATCTTGCACTTTTTATCATAAAGTGAGCGACTTGAATTATTTTATAAATACGCTCCAAAGCTAATAAGGACTGAGAAGCTCCTTTAGACATTATGAGTCTTACGCATGCCTGTGTACCCCTTACTTTCTTTGTACTCCTTTACCTTACTTTCTAAATCCACGTCACCTACTTTCTTGTTTCCTCAACAGAAGAAGGAGAAGAGTTTTCGAAAATCTTGACTTCTTTTTCGAAATGTTTGAATTTTTCAGTCAAAATGCTGACACTACAGTTGTTTTTCAACGTCATTACGTTCCAAGTCGGAATTTTTATAATATTATTAAAAAAACTTTTTCCAAAAAAGAAGTTTTTCAAAGAAAAGTAAAGTACTCCATTAAACAAAATTAGACTATTTTGAGTCTGAAATTAAACTCCATTAGACTATTTGATTTTATTTTTGCTCATTTTTGTTTAATGGAGTTCTTCACTTTTCTTTGAAAAACTTATTTTGTTGACCTGAAATGGCAAACTTCATACCATTCACAAAAAAATCTGTTTACTTTCTTTGATAGCTTGGATACACTTACGCTATATTGATTTGGTTAAATTTTAAGAGCAGAAGTAGCCCCGAAAGTTTGAACATAAAGTTTGAACATAATACCCCAGTCGTTCTTGGGATACTGCTGAGATGCCTTATTGGGAATTAGCATTAACACAGTGCATTTTGATTTAATTTTAAGGCAGCATTTATTTTTTAGACATAATGGGCAAATGAGTGGGTGGGCGTGGATGGGGGACTAGTTGCCCTCCAATCACTTTTGACTATTAAAAAGGGCACTAGGCCTTTGAATTTCCAATTGAATGAGCCCTTTTGAAGTTTCTACGACAACGCTTTCAATAAAAAACTTATATGCCTCAGGGCATAACTTACAACCCTTGCCCTTAGGGCTGTGGGCGGAGGGGTCGTCATCCTTAAAGACCTAATTTCCAAAACTTTCAACTACGTTGAATAAAATGGCTTTATAAAAATTTTGATTGGATGTGTTTGGGGAAAAGGTTGGCGTGCAAGGGGGATTAGTTGCCCTCAAATCACTTTCGACTGTTAAAAAGGGCACCAGTCCTTTGAATCTCCAATCGAATGAGCCCTTTTTCAATTTTCTATGACAAAGATTTTGATAAAAGCTTTTAAGCCCCCAGGGCATCACTTATAACCCTTGCCCTGAAGACTGTGGGGGGAGGGTCCTGCTCAAAGGAATAATTTCCTGAACTTTGAACTGGGTGGAAAAAAAGGGCTATCTCAAAAATTGTTATTGGATGTGTTTGGGGAAATGGTGGGCGTGGAAGGGGTGTTAATTGCTTTCCAGTCACTTTCTACCATTAAAAAGGGCACTAGTAATTTCAATTTCCAATCGAATGAGCACTTTTTGAAGTTTCTACGACAACGCATTCTATAAACACCTTATATGTCCTCAGGGCATAACTTACAACCCTTGCCCTGAGGGCTGTAGGTGGCTATGATCCTCAAAGACCTAATTTCCAGAACTTAAAACTACGTTGAATAAAATGGCTATCTCAAAATTTTGTTTGTATGTGTTCAGGGGAAAGTTAGGCGTGAGAGGACGTTAGTTGCCCTCGAATCACTTTCAACTATTAAAAAGGGCACTAGCCCTTTGCATTTAGAATCGAATGAGCCTTTTTTGAAGTTTCTACGACAACGCCTTCTACAAAAACCTTATATACCCCCAGGGCATAACTCACAACCCTTGCCCTGAAGGCTGTGGGGGAGTTTCCTCCTCAAAAACATAATTTATATCTAGAAATCAACTACGCTGAAAAAAAAATGCAATCTAAAACTTTTGCTTGGATGTGTTTCGGGAAATGGTGGGCGTGAAAGGGGTGTTAGTTGCCTTCTTTCGATTACTCTATATTCTTAAAAAAGGCACAAGCCACTCCCATCGAATTTCCAATCGAATGAGTTCGAAGTTCTTACGACAGCTTCTTCGATACGAAGTGCCCTGCTCTAAAGGAAAAAAAAAATACATTGTGCCAACATCGTTCTTATATGCCCCCAGGACATAACTTAAAACCCTTGCCCTAAGGGCTTTGGTGGAGTGTCCTCCTCAAAAACATACTTTCTATTCGGAAATCAGCTACGCTGAAAAAAATGGCTGTCTCAAAATTTTGATTGGATGTGTTTGAAGGAATGATGGGCGTGGGGGGGGGGGGCTAGTTGCCCTCCAGTCACGCTTGACTGTGAAAAAGGGCACAAGCCACTCCAACTTCCAATCGAATGAGCCCTTTTGAAGTTCCTACGACAACTCCTTCGATACGAAGTGCCCTGGTCGAAAACCAAGAAGAAAAAAAATACATTGTGCCAACATCGTTCTTTACTTAGACAGTGTGATTGCGCTGCCTTTGATATAAATCACAGAAATTGTTATGGCCTTAAGAAGGGTACTGGGTTCCGCCATACAGGGTAGGGATTAGGAACTTCTTATCGAGTTTACAAAAGTTTTTAACTGCTACTACTACTGCTAACATCCCATCACAGCACGAAGCCGCCTTAGGCTAAAACAGCTACGCACACTCCTCCTCCATCCCAGTCTGTTCAAAGCATCCCTCTTTATACCCTTCCAGGAAGTTCCCATTTCCTTTAAATCTGTCTTTATGAGATAATCCCAACCCTGACGAGGACGACCTACTTTCCGTTCAGCCTTAGACGGTTGGTTGAAAAGGACAATCTTCGGCAATCTGTCATCCTTCATCCGCGCAGCGTGCCCTAGTCACCTCAACCTTTCTTTCATTATAGCCCTAGAAAGCAGAATTGAACCACATTTTTCGCACAACCTACTGCTTGAAATACGGTCAGTCAGCTTGGTGCCCAGAACAATCCAAAGGCAATTTCTGTGGAAAACATCTAGCAAATCTTCATCCGCTTCTCGGAGTGCCCATGCTTCATAGCCATACTTGACCACTGTCATCACTATACCTTCCAATATTCTAATCTTGGTTTGCTGACTTATCTATTCTTCCAAACATTTTTTAAGTATGAGAAAACACCCTGAGCTATTCGACTTTTAATATATTCAGTGCTCCCACCGTCTTTACTAATAATACTACCAAGGTAAGTGAAGCTGCCCACCTGATCAATCTTTTTGTTACCCATCGTCACCTATTAATCTTCACTTATTCCTAGTCCTAGTGAATTAGTTTTGGGAACATTAATTTTCAAAGTCCATCGAAATGATCCGTATATAGGGGGATAGAACACAACCCTCCTTAAATTCTGATTTAATACAAAACCAGCTGCTAACCTGATTTCCTACCTTAAGCGCAGCAGTGTTATTCTTTTACATAGCACTAGTCCCTTTAATATATTTGTCTGGTATACCATACAAGGATAAGACCTTTGCTAAAACTCTTCTATCAACAGAATCGAACGCTTGTTTATAATCTATAAAATTGAGGACCAAAGTTGTTTGGCAACTAAGGCACTTAGGCACTAAGGCAACTAAGGCACAAGTAAGGCTTTATTTGTTTTAATGCTCTTTTAGAACTGAATAGCTATGAATTCTAGCGATATCATCTGTCAACTGAATTTTAGTTATGCTATCGGCTTATCCCTGATCGTAGCATAGCTTTCATGGACTTGAATATAGAATGAGACGGAGATAGTAGGCTGACACTGCTTGTGGGGGAATTCGAATTTCATGGATAGGGGAGTAGATAGGGATAGTTCGGAAATCCATTTAGTGACCAGGATGGATCCTCCATCTAAACGTAGGTTCTTGAGTATTGTTACTGTTTGGTTCTATGCCAGCTTAAACATTTTTAAATACTTTGATTTTTTTACGGAACCTTTTCCACATTTTCCGACTTGATGATTCCAGTGGCATCAATCAGGGGCAGGGACGAGGCAGAGCGTCTATACTAAAGTATTGAAAGCAGTATTGCCGTCCGTACTACAACCCTTAACAACTGGTAAACCTCTCCTTACAGAAGGGCGTATTTCCATCACTCCTTAAGATGACAAGAATAATTTCCCTCCACAAAGGTGGTCTTCAGGATGACCCGTCTTACTTTCTACTCATATTTATTCTTTCGGTATTTTCCAAAGTGTTTGAAAACCTATGAAGTACCAACTTTACTCTTTTCTGGAAGCTAAGGGATTTTTTAACCAATGGCGATTTGAATTCAGATCCGGACATTTGACAGAAGATCCTCTGGTATCACTGAGCCTATTCATTAATAAAGCACTTGACCTGGGACTTTTGTAAGCTGCTATTTTGCTTGACATAGAAAAAGTGTTTGACAGTTTGGATCATGGGATTCTATTAGGTAAACTAGAGTACATTGTAGTTAAAGGCGAGGTTATACGATGGTTCTGGTCTTACCTTAGTAGCCGACGTGGTTATCAAAGGCAGCGCGCTAGCGCTGCCTAAGTAAAGAACGATGTGGGCACAATGTGTTTTTTTTTTTTGGTTTTTTTTCCAGGCCCGGCTACGTTAAATCAAAAAAACCGTCGTAGAAACTTCGAAAAGAACTCGTTCGATGTAATCGGGAAGTGACTCGTGCTACAGTTAATAGTCGAGTTACTGGAGATACACAAGCCCCCCTCCCAACCCAGCAGTCCTCCCAAAACCTCCAAAACAAAATTGGAGATATCCCTTTTGTTCAGTGTAGTTGATTTCCAGATAGAAAATATTTTTTTAAGGAGGACACTCCTCTACAACCCTCAGGGCAGGGGTTCTAAGTTATGCCCTGGGGGCATATAAGGTTTTTATGAAAGCCTTATCGTAGAAACTTCAAAACAGGCTCATTCGATTGGAAATTCAAAGGACTGGTACCCTTTTAAAAAGTCCAAAGTGATTGGAGGGCAACTAGCCCCCCCTCACGCCCATCATACCTCCAAACACATCCAATCAAAATTTTGAGATAGCCATTTTGTTCAGCGTGGTTGATTTTTAGATAGAAAATATGTTTTTGAGGAGGACACTCCCCCACATCCCTCAGGGCAAGGGTTTTAAGTTATACCCTGGGGGCATATAAGGTTTTTATAGAAGGCGTTGTCATAGAAACTTGAAAAAAAAGCTCATTCGATTGGAAATTCAAAGGGCTAGTGCCCTTTTTAATTGTCAAAAGTGATTGGAGGGCAACTAGCCCACCCCCTACCCCCACAGCCATCATTCCCCCAAACATATCCAATAAAAATTTTGAGATAGCCATTTTGTTCAGCGTAGTTGATTTCCAGATAGAAAACATATTTTTGAGGAGGACACTCCCCCACAACCCTCAGGGCAAAGATTGGAAGTTGACTAACACCCCCTCCACGCCCACCATTTCCCGAAACACATCCAATCAAAATTTTGAGATGGCCATTTTGTTCAGCGTAGTTGATTTCCCGACAGAAATTATGTTTTTGAGGACAACCCCCTTAAGGCAAGCCCTTAGGGCAAGGGCCGTAAGTCATGCACTGGGGGCATATAAAGTTTTTTATAGAAAGTTTTGTCGCAGAAACTTTAAAAAAGGCACAATTAATTGGAAGTTTAAAGGGCTAGTGCGCTTTTTAATAGTCGAAAGTGATTAGAGGGCAACTAACCCACCTCTTACGCCCCCTTTGTCCCTAAATATATCTAGTAAAAACTTCCAGATAACCATTTTATTAAACGTAGTTTCAAGTTCTGTAAATTAGGTCTTTGAGGATGCCAACACCCCCCCCCCCCCACCACATCCCTCAGGGCAAGGGTTGTAATTTATGCCCAGGGGACATATAAGGTTTGTATAACGCGTTGTCGTAGAAACTTCAAAAAGGGCTAATTCAATTGGAAATTGAAATGGCCAGTTCACTTTTTAATAGTCGAACGTGATTGGAAAGCAACTAACACCCGTTCCACGCCCACCATTTCCCCAAACCCATCCAATAGATAGTTTTAGATAGCCATTATGTTTCACGCAGTTCAAAGTTCAGGAAATTATAGCTTTGAGCAGGACATTCCCCCCCGCAGTCTTCAGGGCAAGGGTTATAAGTTATGCCCTGGGGTTATATAAGGTTTTTATTGAGATCTTTGTCGTAAAAACTTGAAAAAGGGCTCATTGGATTGGAAATTCAAAGGGCTAGTGCCTTTTTTAATAGTCGACAGTGATTTGAAGGCAACTAAACTCTCACGCCCATCTTTTCTCTAAACACATCCAATCAATATTTTAGATAGCCATTTTGTTCAGCGTAGTTGATTTCCAGATAGAAAATATGTTTTTGAGGAGGACACTCCCCCACAGCCCTCAGGGCAAGGGTTTTAAGTTATGCCCTGGGGGCATATAAGGTTTTTATAGATGGCGTTGTCATAGAAACTTCAAAACAGGCTCATTCGATTGGAAATTCGAAGGGCTAGTGCCCTTTTTAATAGTCGAAAGTGATTTGAAGGCAACTCACCCTCCTCTCACGCCCATCTTTTCTCCAAACACATCCAATTAATATATAATTTTTTTTTCTCCATACCCGGGGACTTTGTATCAAAGCAGTTGTCGTAGAAACTTCGAAAAGTGCTAATCCGATTAGAAATTGGATTGGCTAGTACCCTTTTTAATACTTGAAAGTTAATGGAGGGCAACTAGCCCCCCCCCCACACCCATCATTCCCCCAAACACATCCAATCAAAATTTTGAGTTAGCCATTTTGTTCAGCGTAGTTGATTTCCAGATAGAAAACATGTTTTTGAGGAGGACACTCCTCCACAACCCTCAGGGCAAGAGTTTTCAGTTATGCCCTGGGGGCATATAAGGTTTTTATAGAAGGCGTTGTCTTGGAAACTTCAAAAAAGGCTCATTCGATTGGAAATTCAAAGGGCTAGTGCCATTTTTAACAGTCGAAAGTGATTGGAAGGCACCTAGCCCCCCCCCCCACGCCCATTATTTCTCCAAACACATCCAATAAAACTTTTGGGATGGCCCTTTTGTTGAGCGTAGTTGATTTCCCGATAGAAAATAAGTTTTTAAGGAGGATACTCCCCCACAACCCTCAGGGCAAGGGTTTTAAGTTATGCCCTGGGGGTATACAAGGTTTTTATAGAAGGCGTTGTCGTAGAAACTTCAAAACAGGCTCATTCGATTGGAAATTCAAAGGGGTAGTGCCCTTTTTAATAGTCGAAACTGATTTGAAGGCAACTAACCCCCCTCTCACGCCCATCATTTCTCCAAACAAATCCAATCAATATATAATTTTTTTTCTCCATACCCGGGCACTTCGTATCGAAGCAGTTGTCGTAGAAACTTCAAAAATGGCTCATTCGATTGGAAATTGGAGTGGCTAGTACCCTTTTTAATAGTCGAAAGTGATTGGAGGGCAACTAGCCCCCCCCCCCCATACCCATCATCCCCCCAAACACATCCCATCAAAATTTTGCGATAGCCATTTTGTTCAAAGTAGTTGATTTCCAGATAAAAAATGTGCTTTTGAGGAGGACATTCCCCCACAACCCTCAGGGAAAGGGTTTTAAGTTATTCCCTGGGGGCATATAAGGTTTTATAGAAGGCGTTGTCGTAGAAACTTCAAAACAGGCTCATTCAATTGGAAATTCAAGGGATAGTACCCCTTTTAATAGTCGAAAGTGACTGGAAGGCAACTAGCCCCCCCCCCCCACGCCCATCATTCCCCCAAACACATCCCATCAAAATTTTGAGTTAGCCATTTTGTTCAGCGTAGCTGATATCCAGAGATAAAATATATTTTTGAGGAGGACACTCCTCCACAACTCTCAGGGCAAGAGTTTTAAGTTATATCCTGGTGGCATATAAGGTTTTTATAGAAGGCGTTGCCGTAGAAACTTCAAAAAAGGCTCATTTGATAGGAAATTAAAAGGGCTAGTGCCCTTTTTAATAGTCGAAAGTGATAGGAGGCCCCCCACGCCCATCATTTCTCCAAGCACATCCAATAAAAATTTTGAGATAGCCATTTTGTTGAACGTAGTTGATTTCCAGATGGAAAATATGGTTTTGAAGAGGACACTCCCCCAGAGCCCTCAGGGAAAGGGTTTTAACTTATGCCCTGGGGGCATATAATGTTTTTATAAAAGGTGTTGTCGTGGAAACTTCAAAAAGGCTCATTCGATTGGAAATTCAAAGGGCTAGTGCCCTTTTAATTAGTCGAAAGTGATTGGAAAGCAACTAACACCCCTTCCATGCCCACCATTTCCCCAAACACATCCAATAAAGAATTCTAGATAGCCATTTTGGGCTATCTAAGGGTATTAAGTTATGCCCTGGGGGCATATAAGGTTTTTATGAAAACCTTATCGTAGAAACTTCAAAACAGGCTCATTCGATTGGAAATTCAAAGGACTGGTACCCTTTTAAAAAGTCCAAAGTGATTGGAGGGCAACTAGCCCCCCCTCACGCCCATCATACCTCCAAACACATCCAATCAAAATTTTGAGATAGCCATTTTGTTCAGCGTGGTTGATTTTCAGATAGAAAATATGCTTTTGAGGAGGACACTCCCCCACATCCCTCAAGGCAAGGATTTTAAGTTATGCCCTGGGGGCAACTAAGGTTTTTAAAGAAGGTGTTGTCGTAGAAACTTAAAAAGAAGCTCACTCAATCGGAAATTCAAAGGGCTAGTGCCCTTTCTAATAGTCGAAAGTGATTGATGGCAACTAGCCCCCCCCCTCCCCCCACAACCATCATTCCCCCAAACACATCCAATAAAAATTTTGAGATAGCCATTTTGTTCAGCGTAGTTGATTTCCAGATAGAAAACATATTTTTGAGGAGGACACTCCCCCACAACCCTCAGGGCAAAGATTGGAAGTTGACTAACACCCCCTCCACGCCCACCATTTCCCGAAACACATCCAATCAAAATTTTGAGATGGCCATTTTGTTCAGCGTAGTTGATTTCCCGACAGAAATTATGTTTTTGAGGACAACCCCCTTAGGGCAAGCCCTTAGGGCAAGGGTTGTAAGTTATACCCTGGGGGCATATAAGGTTTCTTATAGAAGGCGTTGTCGTAGAAACTTCAAAAAAGACCCATTCAATCGGAAATTGAAAGGTCTATTGTCCTTTTTAATGGTCGAAAGTGATTGGAGCGAAATTATACAGCCTCTCACGCCCATCTTTCCCCCTGACATCTGTAATTAAAAATGTGATATAGTTAATTTCTTCAACTTAGTTTCAAGTTCTGGAAATTAGGTCTTTGAGGATGCCAACCCCCCCACCACATCCCTCAGGGCAAGGGTTGTAATTTACGCCCAGGGGGCATATAAGGTTTTTATAACGCGTTGTCGTAGAAACTTCAAAGAGGGCTAATTCAATTGGAAATTGAAATGGCCAGTTCCCTTTTTAATAGTCGAAAGTGATTGGAAAGCAATTAACACCCCTTCCACGCCCACCATTTCCCCAAACACATCCAATAAATAATTTTAGATAGCCATTATGTTCCACGCAGTTCAAAGTTCAGGAAATTATAGCTTTGAGCAGGACATTCCCCCCCGCAGTCTTCAGGGCAAGGTTTATAAGTTATGCCCTGGGGTTATATAAGGTTTTTATTGAGATCTTTGTCGTAGAAACTTGAAAAAGGGATCATTCGATTGGAAATTCAAAGGACTAGTGCCCTTTTTAATAGTTGAAAGTGATTTGAAGGCAACTAAACTCTCACGCCCATCTTTTCTCCAAACACATCCAATCAATATTTTAGATAGCCATTTTGTTCAGCGTAGTTGATTTCCAGATAGAAAATATGTTTTTGAGGAGGAAATTCCCCCACAACCCTCAGGGCAAGGGTTTTAAGTTATGCCCTGGGGGCATATAAGGATTTGATAGAAGGCGTTGCCGTAGAATCTTTAAAACAGGCTCATTCGATTGGAAATTCAAAGGGCTACTGCCCTTTTTAATAGTCGAAAGTGATTTGAAGGCAACTAACCCTCCTCTCACGCTCATCTTTTCTCTAAACACATCCAATTAATATATAATTTTTTTTTCTCCATACCCGGGCACTTCGTATCGAATCAGTTGTCGTAGAAACTTCGAAAATGGCTCATCCGATTGGAAATTGGATTGGCTAGTGTCCTTTTTAATACTCGAAAGTGATTGGAGGGAAACTAGCCCCCCCCCCCACGCCCATCATTCTCCCAAATACATCCAATCAAAATTTTGAGTTAGCTATTTTGTTCAGTGTAGCTGATTTCCAGATAGAAAATATGTTTTTGAGGAGGACACTCCTCCACAACCCTCAGGGCAAGAGTTTTCAGT
The DNA here is from genome assembly GCF_049724085.1 of Artemia sp. Qi Xiang Cuo. Classification (NCBI taxonomy): domain Eukaryota; kingdom Metazoa; phylum Arthropoda; class Branchiopoda; order Anostraca; family Artemiidae; genus Artemia; species Artemia sp. Qi Xiang Cuo. Next base: position 5,576,522 of record NC_142811.1, read on the forward strand.
TATGCCCTGGGGGCATATAAGATTTTATAGAAGGCGTTGTCTTGGAAACTTCAAAAAAGGCTCCTTCAATTGGAAATTCAAAGGGCTAGTGCCATTTTTAACAGTCGAAAGTGATTGGAAGGCAACTAGCCCCCCCCCCCATGCCCATAATTTCTCCAAACACATCCAATAAAAGTTTTGGGATGGCCCTTTTGTTGAGCGTTGTTGATTTCCAGATAGAAAATATTTTTTTAAGGAGGATCCTCCCCCACAGCCCTCGGGGCAAGTGTTTTAAGTCATGCCCTGGGGGTATACAAGGTTTTTATAGAAGGCGTTGTAGTAGAAACTTCAAAAAAGGCTCATTCGATTGGAAATTCAAAGGGGTAGTGCCCTTTTTAATAGTCGAAAGTGATTTGAAGGCAACTAACCCCCCTCTCACGCCCATCTTTTCTCCAAACACATCCAATCAATATATAATCTTTTTTTCTCCATACCCGGGCACTTCGTATCGAAGCAGTTGTCGTAGAAACTTCAAAAATGGCTCATTCGATTGGAAATTGGAGTGGCTAGTACCCTTTTTAATAGTCGAAAGTGATTGGAGGGCAACTAGCCCCCCCCATGCCCATCATTCCCCCAAACACATCCCATCAAAATTTTGGGTTAGCCATTTTGTTCAGCGTAGCTGATATCCAGAGAGAAAATATGTTTTTGAGGAGGACACTCCTCCACAACTCTCAGGGCAAGAGTTTTAAGTTATATCCTGGTGGCATATAAGGTTTTTATAGAAGGCGTTGCCGTAGAAACTTCAAAAAAGGCTCATTTGATAGGAAATTAAAAGGGCTAGTGCCCTTTTTAATAGTCGAAAGTGATAGGAGGCCCCCCCACGCCCATCATTTCTCCAAGCACATCCAATCAAAATTTTGAGATAGCCATTTTGTTGAACGTAGTTGATTTCCAGATGGAAAATATGGTTTTGAAGAGGACACTCCCCCAGAGCCCTCAGGGAAAGGGTTTTAACTTATGCCCTGGGGGCATATAATGTTTTTATAAAAGGTGTTGTCGTGGAAACTTCAAAAAGGCTCATTCGATTGGAAATTGAAAGGGCTAGTGCCCTTTTTAATAGTCGAAAGTGATTGGAAAGCAACTAACACCCCTTCCATGCCCACCATTTCCCCAAACACATCCAATAAAGAATTTTAGATAGCCATTTTGTTGAGCGTAGTTGATTTCCAGATAGAAAATATGGTTTTGAGTAGGCCACTTCCCCAGAGCCCTCAGGGTAAGGGTTTTAAATTATGCCCATGGGGCATATAAGGTTTGTATGACGCGTTATCGTAGAAACTTCAAAAAGGGCTCATTCAACTGGTAATTGAAATGGCTAGTGCCCTTTTTAATAGTCGAAAGTGATTGGAAAGCAACTAACATCCCTTTCACGCCCACCATTTCCCCAAAAACATCCAATAAAGATTTTGAGATAGCTATTATATTCCACGCAGTTTAAAGTTCAGAAAATTATACCTTTGAGCAGGACACTCACCCCAGAGTCTTCAGGGCAAGGGTTATAAGTTATGCCCTGGGGTTATATAAGGTTTTTATTGAAATCTTTGTCGCAGACAATTGAAGAAGGGCTCATTCGATTGGAAATTCAAAGGGCTAGTGCCCTTTTTAATAGTCGAAAGTGATTTGAAGGCAACTAACCCCCCCTCCCCCTCTCACGCCCATCTTTTCTCCAAACACATCCAATCAATATTTTAAATAGCCATTTTGTTCAGCGTAGATGATTTCATAATAGAAAATGTGTTTTTGTGGAGAACGCCTCCTCGCCGTCCTCAGGTCAAGGAGTTTAAGTTATGCCCTGAGGGCAGTAAAGGTTTTTATAGAAGGCGACTGTATAGAACCGTCGAAAAAGGCTCTTTCGTTTGGAAAGCCAAAGGCTAGTACCCTTTTTAATAGTCGAAAGTGATTAGAGGGCAACTAACCCCCCTCTCACGCCCATCTTTTCTCCAAACACATCCAGTTAATAAATAATTTTTTTTCTCCATACCTGGGCACTTCGTATCGAAGAAGTTGTCGTAGAAACTTCGAAAATGGCTCATTCAATTTAAAAGTGGAGTTGCTAGTCCCCTTTTTAATAGTTAAAAGGGATTTAAGGAGAGCTAGCCCCCCCCCCACTCCTATCAGCTCTCGGAACACAGCCAATCAAAAGTTTGAGATAGCTATTTTGTTCGGCTGGGTTGATTTCCAGATAGAAAATATATTGTTGAGGAAGACACTCCCCCACAACCTTCAGGGCAAGGGTTTTAAATTATGCCCTGGGGGCATATAAGGTTTTTATAGAAGGTGTTGTCGCTGAAACTTCAAAACAGGCTCATTCGATTGGAAATGCAAAGGGCTAGTACCCTTTTTAATAGTCGAAAGTGATTGGAGGGCAACTAGTCCCCCTCCACGCCCATCTTTCTCCCAAACACATCCAATCAAAATTTTGAGTTAGCTATTTTTTCCAGCGTAGCTGATTTCCAGGTATAAAATATGTTTTTGAGGAGGACACTCCTCCACAACCCTCAGGGCAAGAGTTTTAAGTTATGCCCCCCACGCCCATCATTCCTTCAAACACATCCCATCAAAATTTTGAGATAGCCATTTTGTTCAGCGTAGTTGATTTCCAGATAGAAAATATATTGTTGAGGAAGACACTCCCCCACAACCTTCAGGGCAAGGGTTTTAAATTATGCCCTGGGGGCATATAAGGTTTTTATAGAAGGCGTTGTCGTAGAAACTTCAAAAAAGGCTCATTCGATTAGAAATTCAAAGGGCTAGTGCACTTTTTAATAGTCGAAAATGATTGGAGGGCAACTAGGCCCCCCCACGCCCATCATTTCTCCAAACACATCCAATCAAAATTTTGGGATAGCCATTTTGTTGAGCGTAGTTGATTTCCAGATAGAAAATATGTTTTTGACGAGGATACTCCCCCGCAACCCTCAGAGCAAGGGTTTTAAGTTATGCCCTGGGGGTATATAAGGTTTTTATAGAAGGCGTTGTCTTAGAAACTTCAAAACAGGCTCATTCGATTGGAAATTCAAAGGGCTAGTGCCCTTTTTAATAGTCGAAAGTGATTTGAAGGCAACTAACCCCCCTCTCACGCCCATCTTTTCTCCAAACACATCCAGTTAATAAATAATTTTTTTTCTCCATACCTGGGCACTTCGTATCGAAGCAGTTGTCGTAGAAACTTCGAAAAGGGCTCATTCGATTGGAAATTGGAGTGGCTAGTGCCTTTTGTAATAGTCAAAAGTGATTGGAGGGTAACTAGCCCCCCCCACGCCCATCATTCCCCCAAAAAACACATCCAATCAAAATTTTGAAATAGCCATTTTGTTCAGCGTAGTCGATTTCCAAATATAAAATATGTTTTTGAGGAGGACACTCCCCCGCATCCCTCAGGGCAAGGGTTTTAAATTATGCCCTGGGGGCATATAAGGTTTTTATACAAGGTGTTGTCGTTGAAACTTCAAAACAGGCTCATTCGATTGGAAATTCGAAGGGCTAGTACCATTTTTCATAGTCGAAAGGGATTGGAGGGCAACTAGTCCCCCCCCCTCACGCCCATCATTCCCCCAAACACATCCCATCAAAATTTTGGGTTAGCCCTTTTGTTCAGCGTAGCTGATTTCCAGAGATAAAATATATTTTTGAGGAGGACACTCCTCCACAACCCTCAGGGCAAGAGTTTTAAGTTATGCCCTAGGGGCATATAAGGTTCTAATAGAAGGCGTTGTCGTAGAAACTTCAAAAAAGGCTCATTCGATTGGAAATTCAAAGGGATGGTGCCCTTTTTAATAGTCGAAAGTTATATGGGGGCAGCTAGCCCCCCGCCCCGCACGCCCGTCATTCCTCCAAACACATCCAATCAAAATTTTTAGATAGCCATTTTGTTGAGCGTAGTTGATTTCCAGATAGAAAATATGATTTTGAGGAGGACACTCCCTCAGAGCCCTCAGGGCAAGGGTTTTAAGTTATGCCCTGGGGGCATATAAGGTTTTTATAGAAGGCGTTGTCGTGGAAACTTCAAAACAGGCTGATTTGATTGGAAATTCTAATGGCTATTGCCCTTTTTAATAGTCGAAAGTGATTGGATGGCAACTAGCCTATTCATATACGTTGTGTCCAGATTTATAAAAGGATATATGTTGTTAATCTTTATCTCTGAAAATACTGTTTCAATATAAAAAAAACAAAAATTGATTAAAAAAACTTTTTCCGCAAAATAAGTTTTTCAAAAAAATGTGAAGAAATCCAATTAACCAAAAATGAGCAAAAACCAAATCAAATAATATACCAATCGATAAACTACCACACATCAGCATCGATAAATAAATGTAACCCAAAACGAACAGAAATTACAATAAATAACCGAGTCAAACTCAAAACAAGCAGAAATTAACATAATTTTGGCGTAAAACCCCTACGCCTTCCCAAGGCCAGAACAAAATTTGCGCTTTACTAAAAAAATACAAATGAATGTGCATTGTCAGTTTAATATACATATATTGATATTTAGTAATCAAAATGTTAATATTATTTGATTTGTTAAAGTTATAAAAGTAAAAACATTTATATTTTTTTCAGTAAAGTGCACACAGCATCTGAAGTAATGTAAATAAGGGAAAAGCCAACCAAATAGCTGTACCCAGAAGAAAATTTGAGGGTTTGAAAGCCATTCTCAAAAGTTGAAAAAACTGAAAAATTTGGTAATTGAGAAATGATTATTCAGTCAAATGTGACAAGTCCTTATCAAAGGATCGGTACACTGAACTAATTTTCTTTTCTTGTTCTATCTCTTAAAAAAAAAAAAAAAAAATCAAACCTTTGTATAACCCTAAAATAAGTGTCTTAGAAACTGAAAAGAGTGGCGAATACAATCAAATGGCAGTAGTCAAAGTAATATTTAAGGCCTTGAGTCCATCCTTAGAATCTTGTAAAACTTATTAAGCTCTTTTTTTCAGCTGTAAAATTCCTCAAACGTACATTTTCGAACTAGAAATAAAGTACAAGACAACCAATAAATAGTGAGTTAGTTAAAAGAGCTTAAATAGTCATATCGATTGCAAAAACAAAAAAAATATATATAAACAAATTTACTGTTCGGCTTTACAGCATATCCAACAAAATTTAACGAACCCACAGGACTTTTCCTTTTTCTATGAGCAAAACCTAATCGAAGACAGGGCAAAGCTAAAGTTCTAACTAGCAGACAACATGAAATGTAGAAATGTGCATGGCAACAGCGAATAAAATTATTTTTGCTTTGAGTAATTCGACAACCATGCTTCAATCAAAAACTTGAAGATTTAGAGTTTAAAGCAAAATATATTCTCGTTGGAAGGAGACAAAACTTGAATAACACTAAATAATGAATAGCTTAACATTCCAAAAGACGAATTACTTTAACTTATTCCGACAATCTGGTTCGTAATAAAATAATAATTGTTGGTACTCTACCCTCTTCTGAAAGAAACACTATTATAATTATTTCTCAAAATGAGAGAGATATAGACGGCGTTTAGTATCGCAAATATTCTAAATGCGAGTAAATACAAAAAAAAAATGACAAAATGAAAATAAAATAAAAATATAGTGGACATCAATTAAAGTAGAAGCAACCCGAGAAATTCGCTAACAACTCAACTTCCTAAAATTGTTGCATATTGTAAAGTAACAATTTCGTAATTATTGTGATTACTTCAAGAAAGGGCAAAGACAAGAGTGCTACCTTGTAACATCAAGAAGCTTTCCGGTGATTTATTAATGATTATTGATTCATTTTCAGACTGTGTCCAAGGCTGAAAATGGATTTTCATGGCAACAAATGGCTACAATATTGCTTCTTAGTGCTAATTAATGCTGTGATAACATGTTTCTTTTACTCAAACGCTCAGACAGACAATTTAGTGATAAAAACAACACATGGAAAAATTCGTGGAGCAACAAAGGCAGCTGCAACAGGGAAACTTGTCGATGTGTGGGGCAGTATCCCATTTGCAAAACCTCCAGTTGGCCCACTTCGTTTCAAACACCCCCATCCTGTAGAGCCATGGGATGATATCAGAGACGTGGATAGTCTCCCAAACTCATGTTGGCAGATTATCGATACAACCAATGGAGACTTCATAGGATCAACTATGTGGAACGCAAACACTGATTTGAGTGAAGATTGCTTATATTTAACAGTTACAGTGCCTCGTCCGAGACCAAGACATGCTGCAGTGATGGTGTGGCTTTTTGGTGGAGGTTTCAGTACTGGTTCAAGCACACTCGACGTGTATGACCCTCGTATTTTAGCATCAGAAGAAAATGTTATTGTAATCTCGATCCAATACAGACTTGCTGCACTGGGTTTTCTTTACATGGGCACAGAAGAGGCTCCTGGTAACGCTGGGATGTTCGATCAGATTATGGCACTGGAATGGATAAGAAACAATATTCATGCTTTTGGGGGAAATCCTCATAATGTTACACTTTTTGGCGAGTCAGCTGGTGCAGCTGCTATAGCCCTTCAGATACTATCACCATTAAGTAGAGATATGTTTAGTCAAGCTATTCTTCAAAGCGGAACTCCAACCGCTCCTTGGGCAATTATATCAAAAGAAGAAAGTTTAAGAAGAGGCAAAGAGTTGGCCAGGAACGTGAAATGTACAGACGACCTTGAAGACATTTCAAAGGTAATTGATTGTCTGAGAGAAACCAATGCCTCAAGATTAGTATATGAAGAACCAACTCAAGAACATGTAGTCGCGTTTACATTCGTCGTTATTGTAGATGGAACATTAATTGACCAACATCCAACACAGCTAATTGCTGACATTAACAACTTAAAAAGAATGAATCTTTTGCTAGGATCAAACGCTGAAGAAGCTAATTTCTTCCTAAGCTACTTCCTTCCTGATATGTTTCCAAACAATGAAAGCGTAACGCTGACAAGAGGTCAGTACTTGGAAGCTGTGGACAAGGTCAACAGGAATCTAAACTGGAATAGGGATCTCAATCTAGCTGGAAGGCAAGCAGTTATTTTTGAGTATACAAATTGGCTAAATCAAGATGATCCCATATATAACCTCGATGCTGTTGATAAAATGGTGGGAGATCGTCAATTTGTATGTGGGGTTAATGAATTTGCACAAAGATTTGCAGAAGTTGGCAACAGTGTCTATATGTATTATTTTACTCACCGTTCCTCAATTCACCCGTGGCCTAGCTGGATGGGTGTACTCCACGCTGATGAAATCAATTTTGTATTTGGTGAGCCTTTGAATCCAGAAAAAGGTTATAACAAAGACGAAGTTGACTTTAGCAGGAAAATAATGAGATATTGGGCAAATTTTGCAAAAACAGGGTAAGTGACATTTTTATTTTCATTGGTCTTTAGACACAGACACCAAAATTTTGAAATAAAAAAAATTAAATTTTATCTTTAAAGTGCAAAATTTAAAACACAATTTAGGATAGGTTATGGAAGTTATTTCAAATTTTAGATATAGTTGCGAATTAGATTTTTTCTACTCTCTGAGTTCTTATTAATCCTAAAGGAGGAAAATCAAGCGTTCTTGTCATTAATAAATTTCCGGCATTCATTAACATCGTTTGCATCCTGCTTTCCATAATTATTCAATACAGTTTTAGCAATTGTTTTCGTCTTTAATTATTAAAAGAAGTTAAACGTTCCAAGCTTGTCTGGCTTATTCAAATTCATCCTGACAAGACAAAATTATTGGAAACCAGAGTAGCTATAGAAATAGAGCTTTATCTAAACTATGCTCCAGCTTTTGTGACCAGTCCGTGCATTTTTGTGCCGGTGTTAGTAGAATCTTTAATAGCAGCGATTTATGACGGATCAAGAAAGACTATTATTTTAATGGTGTTATTTTGATAAAAGCAAGACTATTATAAACTAGAAATTATCTGAAATTTTCGCTTTACCTCTCCCAAACTTTACCGTAAATTAATTACTTTATATTCAGCAGAATCATTCATGTATTTCAGCCATAAGGGTCAGTAGAGGAGGGGGTACCAGCGCGATCCCTCGCCCCTGCTGCCATCTACAACTTTTTTGCACCCCAAATATGGGCATAGAGTCCCTAGGGGAAATGGATTTCCGAGAAATTGATTGCGTAATCAAAGTGTGTCAATGACCTTTTTGGAAAAATTTCCAAAGGTGTTGATGTTGTTGTTGTTGTTGCTCTCAGCGAATGTTACGAGTTTCCAGGAATTTGGAACACCTGTGCTGTCGACCTCAATTCACCTATCTTGAATCAATAATTTCCCTTAGAAACAACAAATTAATTCCCCTTTCTTGACAGATCAATCAACCAATGACATCATCTGTCAGAATTTAAAAATTTTCGCCTAGAAACGATTCTCCAGGAATAGATCCAAGTCATTAATGTCTTTGCCTCGGAAACAACTCTACTGGTCGAACTCCAAAAGATATTAATAACCAAACGCCATGAAAACAATTCTCCAAGAAACATCTTAGCGATGAATTGTTTTAGCGCGGGAATCAGGTTTCTTAGTAATTTGAAATGTGTCAGCGCAGAGATGCCAAACAAAAGAAACACGGTGAAATTACGTTTAGGGATTATATGGGCGAAGCCGTTTTAGCCATTTTATGGAATTATTTCGGCGAAACAGTTAGAGACATTTTAAAAGATGATTTAAAAGATGATTTTAGAAGAGAATTTAAGGGTGAAACTCTGTGGTCGTTATAATACACAAGTTGTATTTTAACAGTGTCGTGAGGTCCCCTACCCCAACCCAAAAGGGTTCCGATCCCCCTACCCCAACCCCAAAGGGTTCCAATCCCCCTACCCCAGCCCCGAAGGAAGCCCCCAGTACTCAAAGGTCCCCCAAGCTCCCAAAGGGCCACCGGGCTCCCAAAGAACCAGTCGGCCCTCAAGTGCCCCCCAGACCCCCAAAAGCCCTCCTCAGACCCCCAAAGGCCCTCCCCGGGCCCCCACACGCCCTCCCCCAGGCCCCACCGGTCCACAGGGCGCCCAAAGGACCACCCCGCCCTCAAGGGCCCCCTCACACCCTCAAAGGCCCTCCCCGGGCCCCGTATTTTGTTGATATGTGTTGTCTGAAACCTATGATTTGGGGTGTATGGGTTGCTATTTTTGACTTTTCTGACTTGGATTTCATAGTCTTTCATAGGTGTGTGTTGTCTGAAACCTATGATTTGGGATGGGTGGTTTGCTATTTTTGACTTTTCTGAGCTGGATTTCTTACCTTTTCATAGGTGTGATTTGTCAGAAAATTATGATTTGGGATGTGTAGTTTGCTAGTTGGACTTTTCTGAACTAGATTTCTTAGTCCCTCATAGGTGTGTGTTGTCTGAAACCTATGATTTGGGATGTGTGGGTTGCTATTTTTTGACTTTTCTGACCTGGATTTCTTACCCTTTCATTGGTGTGTGTTGTCTGAAACTTATGATTTGGGATGAGTGGTTTGCTATTTTTGACTTTTCTGAGCTAGATTTCATAGTCTTTCGTTGATGTGTGTTGTCTGAAACCTATGATTTGGGATATGTAAATTACTATTTCGGGCTTTTATGAGCTAGATTTCTCAGTCTTTTGTTGGTGTGTGTTGTCTGGAACCTATGATTTGGGAAGGGTGAATTGCTATTTTTGAATTTTCTGAGCTGGATTTTATAGACGCACATAGGTGTGTGTTGTCTGAAACTTATGATGTGGGTTGCTTAATTTACTATTTCAGGCTGTTATTAGCTAGGTTTCTTAACCTTTCATAGGTGTGAGTGTGGTTAGAAAATTATGATTTGTGATGTGTAGTTTGATATTTGGAATTTTAAGAGATAGTATTCTTAGTCTCTCTGAGATGTTTTTTGTCTAAAATCTATGATTTGAGATGGGTAGATTGCTATTTTTGACTTTTCTGAGCTGGATTTCTTAGCCTTTCATAGGTGTGTATTGTCTGAAATCTATGATTTGGGATGGTTAATTTGCTATTTTTGACTTTTCTGAGCTAGTTTTCTTAGCCTTTAATAGGTGTGTGCTGTCAGAAAATTATGTTTTGGGATTTATAGTTTTCTTTTTGGACTTTTCCGAGCTAGGATTCTTAGTCCCATCATAGGTGTTTGTTGTCTGAAACCTATAGTTTGGGATGAGTAGTTTGCTATTTCAGGCTTTTCTGAGCTTAGGTTTCTTAGTATTTCATAGGTGTGTGTTGTCTGAAACTTATGATTTGAGGTGTATGGGTTGCTATTTTTGACTTTTCTGAGTTGGATTTCTTAGTCTTTCATAGGTGTGTGCTGTCAGAAAATTATGATTTGGGATTTGTAGTTTTCTTTTTGGACTTTTCAGAGCTAGGGTTCTTAGTCCCTCATAGGTGTGTGGTGACTGAAACCTATGATTTGGGATGTGTGGTTTGCTATTTTTTGACTTTTCTGAGCTGGATTTCTTAGCCTTTCATAGGTGTGTGATGTCTGAAACCTATGATTTGGGATGGTTAATTTGCTTTTTTTGACTTTTCTGAGCTAGGTTTCATAGCCTTTCATAGGTGTGTACTGGCAGAAAATTATGATTTGGGATTTGTAGTTTGCTTTTTGGACTTTTCAGAGCTAGGATTCTTAGTCGCTCATAGGTGTTTGTTGTCTGAAACCAATAGTTTGGGGTGAGTAGTTTGCTATTGCAGGCTTTTCTGAGCTAAGGTTTCTTAGTATTTCATAGGTGTGTGTTGTCTGAAACTTATGTTTTGAGGTGTGTAATTTGCTATTTCCGACTTTTCATAAACAGATTTCTTCGTATTTCTTTGGAGTGTGGTGTCTGAAACCTATTATTTGGGATGAGTGGTTTGCTATTTTTGACCTTTATGAGCTTGTTTTCTTAGCATTTCATAGGTGTGTGCTGTCAGAAAACTATGATTTGGGATTTGTAGTTTGCTTTTTGGACTTTTCAAAGCTAGGGTTCTTAGTCCCTCATAGGTGTTTGTTGTCTGAAACCTATAGTTTGGGATGAATAGTTGGCTATTTCAGGCTTTTATGAGCTAGGTTTCTTAGTATTTCGTTGGTGAATGTTGTCTGCAACTTATGATTTGGGATATGTAAATTACTATTTCGGGCTTTTCTGAGCTAGATTTCTTAGCCTTTCAGGGGTGTGTGTTGTCAGAAAATTATGATTTGGGAATGTATAGTTTGCTATTTGGACTTTTCAGAGCTAGGGTTCTTAGTCCCTCATAGGTGTTTGTTGTCTGAAACCTATAGTTTGGGATGAATAGTTGGCTATTTCAGGCTTCTATGAGCTAGGTTTCTTAGTATTTCGTAGGTGAATGTTGTCTGAAACTTATGATTTGGGATATGTAAATTACTATTTCGGGTTTTTCTGAGCTAGATTTCTTAGCCTTTCATAGGTGTGTGTTGTCAGAAAATTATGATTTGGGAATGTGTAGTTTGCTATTTGGACTTTTCAGAGCTAGGATTCTTAGTCTATCATAGGTGTTTTTTGTCTGAAACCTATAGTTTGGGATGAGTAGTTTGCTATTTCAGGCTTTTATTAGCTTGGTTTCTTAGCCTTTCGTAGGTGTGTGTTGACTGAAACTTAGGATTTGGGTTATGTAAATTAGTATTTAGGGCTTTTCTAAGCCTGATTTCTCAGTCTTTCTTTGGTGTGTGTTGTCTGAAACCCATGATTTGGGAGGTATAGGTTGCTATTTTTCACTTTTCTGAGCTAGACTTCTTAGCCTTTCATAGGTGTGTATTGACTGAATCCTATGATTTGGGATGAGTGGTTTGCTATTTTTGACTTTTCTGAGATAGGTTTTCTATCCATTCATAGGAGTGCGTTGTAAGGAAATTATGATTCGGGGTGTGTAGTTTGCTTTTTGGAATTTTCAGAGCTATGATTCATAGTCTCTCATATGTGTTTGTTGTCTGAAACTTCTAGTTTGGGATGAATAGTTTGCTATTTCAGGCATTTCTGAGCTAAGATTTCCTAGTATTTTGTAGGTGAATGTTGTCTGAAACTTATGATTTGGGATATGTCAATTCCTATTTCGGGCTTTTCTAAGCTAAATTTCATATTCGGTCATTGTTGTGTTTTGTCTGACACCCATGATTTGGGATAGGTGGATTGCTATTTTGACTTGTCTGAGCTGGATTTCATAGCCTATCATAGGTGTGAGTTGTCTGAAACATATGATTTGGTATGGTTAATTTGTTATTTTTGAATTTTCTGAACTAGGTTTCTTAGCCATTCATAGGTGTGAGTTGACAGAAAAATATGATTTGGGATTTGTAGTTTGCTATTTATAACTTTTCAGAGTTAGGATTCTTAGTCCCTCATAGGTGTTTTCACGATGTACATTTTTCTTAAAAAACTGATGTGCTATAAAGTAGTCAAACATGTTTTGGGGGCATGCACGAAATTATGTAACTCAACATCCGTTTTTATTCGTCCTTGAAATTCCGTATAAAACTTTTTATCTTCATAGAAAATAATGACAATCATGATATAACTTTTCCTATCTTCTACGGAAAAATTTAGAAGTGAACTTTAAATTTTTTATGTCTTGGGCCCTTTCTTCTTCCGGGAAAATATTTGGAACAGAACTTTAAATTTGACTCTTTGAGAAAGGTCGGAATTGAATTTAAGAAAATTTAGAATTAAAGTGAAACTTTTTATCCTCATGGAAATAATCACAATCATAGTATAACTTTTCCTATCTTCTACGGAAAAATTAAGAAGTAAGCTTTAAATTCTTTATGTCTTGGTGAACTTAAAACTGAAGTGGAAGATTTTTATTTTCTATGATGAAATTAGAATTGAACTGTGTTCCTTGTTAAAATTCAGAATAGAACTTGAACTTTTATATCTTCTATGAAAAATCGAGCCTGCTAGAAGTATCATTATCTCTAAAATTTTTGTTCTTACATCTCTGACCTTTTTAATAGATATTCTGAACGTTTGACGTTCCAGCATACCCTAAAAATAATGAACACTTAACAAAATAATGCATAAGATATTTTTAATGAAATAACGACATGTAGAATATTAATATAAAAATTCGTTAAATACACTATTATACATTATTAGTACACTTCCGTTTCACTTTCCGTCAATTCATCTCTATATTCATTGATGATATTGTCCGCTAATGTCCTTTTTATTCTGCCGGCGATTTCACAGTGTATTGTCACATTTTTTTTACATAGATAGCAGTTTTGGTATATTGATAAGATATGATTTATGATGTTGGTGCAGGAGTATGCATGTCTTCTTTTTCCTTTTGCTTTCATTCGAATGCTAATACCGGAAAGATAGCGAAAAGATCTATCAACGGCTAACATGCTACCAGAACCATTAGCTAGAAGTTGTCCCTCTTCATCAACTATTATTTTTAAGTTTGAATTCTCTTTGAGTATTAATTTCTCTGGTAATGTTACCCTCGCATATCCACCGTTTAAACGATTGAAATTCTTGGGTGGTCCAAGAAAATCCAAACTTCTCGCTCTTATGACAACGCATGCATACATTTCCAATAGTGTTACCACTTGCACTCGTTTCATAGTTCAGGTATTTCTCCATGTCAGCATTCAACACGACGAGGATTTTATCCTGTGCACATACTTTCGTCGAATAATTCATCTTCAATTTTCTACAGATATAAACTGTGTGTTTATCCTTCCACTGCATAAAAAATACTGATTTAATGCATGCAATAAACTAGGTAGTGTCGATAACCTACCATAGAGTACCAGTGGGAAAGCCCTGTCGTGTCTATGAACAAGCACAGAGTATGATATTAGAGCCGTAATCATATGTTATATCATTTTAGATTTAAGAAAATTTAGAATTAAAGTGATACTTTTTATCATCATGGAAAATAACCACAATCATAGTATAACTTTTCTCATCTTCTACGGAAAAATTTTTAATTGAACTTTAAATTTTTTTATGTCTTGGGACCTTTGTCTTTCAGGGAAAATATTTGGAACAGAACTTTAAATTTTCCATCTCTTAGAGAAAAGTTGGAACTGAATTTAAGAAAATTAAGAATTAAAGTGAAACTTTTTATCTTCATAGAAAATAATTACAATCATACTATAACTTTTCCTATCTTCTATGGAAAAAAACTTAGAACTGAACTTTAAATTTTTTATGTCTTGGTGAGCCTAAAACTGACGTGGAAGCTTTTTATTTTCTCTGCAGAAATTAGAATTTAATTATGTTCTTTGGTAAAATTCAGAAGAGAACTTGAACTTTTCTATCTTTTATGAGAAATTTGTAAATTATTATAATTTTTTTTATCTCTTTGAGAAAAATTTGGACTGAAGTGGAAATTTTTTATATTATTTTGATAAAATATAATTAATCTTATGAAAATTTTATGTTATAGCATACCCTAAAAATAATGAGGACTTGACAAAATAATGAAAATGATATTTTTAATGAAATAGCTACATGTATAATATTAATATAAAAATACGTTAAATACACTATTATACATTATTAGTACACTTGCGGTTCACTTTCCGTCAATTCATCTTTATATTCATTGATGATATTGTCTGCTAATGTCCTTTTTATTCTGCCTGCGATTTCACTGTTTATTGTCACATTATTTTTACATAGATAGCAGTTTTAGCATATTGATAAGATATGATTAATGACTTTATTGCAGGAGTATGCTTGTCTTCTTCTTTTTTTCTTTAAAATGCTAATACCGGAAATATGATGATATGATGTATCAACAGGTAATGTGTTACCAGCAACAGTAGCAAGGAGCTGTCCTCGATCATCGACAATTATTTTTAAGTTTGCATTCTCTTTGAGCACTAATTTCTTTGGTAATGTTACCCTCGCATATCCACCGTTTACACGATTGACATTCTTGGGTACTCCTAAGAAATCTAACTTCTTGCTGTCATGACAACCCATGCATACATTTCCAATTGTGTTACCATTTGCACTCATTTCATAGTTCAGGTATTTCTCCTTGTCTGCATTCAACACGACGATGATTTTTTTATGTGCACATAATTTCATTAAATAATTCATCTTCACTTCTCTACAGATATGAATTGTGTGTTTATCCTTCCACTGCGTAAAAAATACTGATTTAATGCACACAATAAACTAGGTAGTGTCGATGACCTGCCATAGAGTACCAGTGGGAAAGCCGTGTGGTGTCTATGAACAAGCACAGAGTACGATTGGTAAATCCATAAGAATATTTCATGTTATTTTAAGATACGTTAAAAAGTTTAAAACATACCATGTTAAAAAATTCCAAAATTATTTTTAAAAATGAGGGAAGGAGTCCCAGTGCCCTCCCTTCTCCCCCCGGGCCACAGTGGAGGGTAGTGTAGCTAGTAAATATCTCTCCATGATTAAGTTAGGTAAGACTAGATTAAGTTATGTTATGTTAGGTTAGGTTAAGTTAAGTTAGGTTAGGCTAGATTAAGTTATGTTAGGTTAAGTTAGGTTAGCCTACGTACGCGCGCGTACGTAGGCTAACCTACGTACGCGCCTAGTACGTAGGCTAGCCTAACTTAACTTAACCTAACCTAACCTAACATAACTTAATCTAGCCTAACCTAACTTAAACATGGAGAGATGTTTACTCTTCAGAAGTTCTCTTCTGAATTTTACCAAAGAACATAATTAAATTCTAATTTCTCCAGAGAAAATAAAAAGCTTCCACGTCAGTTTTAAGCTCACCAAGACATAAAAAATTTAAATTTCAGTTCTAAATTTTTTTCCATAGAAGATAGGGAAAAGTTATACTATGATTGTGATTATTTTCTATGAAGATAAAAAGTTTCACTTTAATTCTAAATTTTCTTAAATTCAGTTCCGACTTTTCTCAAAGAGATGAAAAATTTAAAGTTCTGTTCCAAATATTTTCCCGGAAGAAGAAAAGTCCCAAGACATAAAAAATTTAAAGTTCACTTCTAAATTTTTCCATAGAAGATAGGAAAAGTTATACTATGATTGTGATTATTTTCCATGACGATAAAAAGTTTCACTTTAATTCTAAATTTTCTTAAATCTTAAAATGATATGAAATATGCTTACGGCTCTAATATCGTACTCTGTGCTTGTTCATAGACATGACATGGCTTTTCCACTGGTACTCTATGGTAGGCTATCGACACTACCTAGTTTATTGCATGCATTAAATCAGTATTTTTTATGCGGTGGAAGGATAAACACACAATTTATATCTGTAGATAAGTGAAGATGAATTATTCGACGAAAGTATGTGCACATGATAAAATCATCGTCGTGTTGAATGCTGACATGGAGAAATACCTGAACTATGAAACGAGTGAGAGTGGTAACACTATTGGAAATGTATGCATGCGTTGTCATGACAGCAAGAAGTTAGATTTCTTTAGAATACCCAAGAATTTCACTCGTGTAAACGGTGGAGATGCGAGGGTAACATTACCAGAGAAATTAGTGCACAAAGAGAATGCAAACTTAAAAATAATTCTCAATGATCGAGGACAGCTCTTTGCTACTGTTGCTGGTAACACATTACCTGTTGATACATCCTATCATCATATTTCCGGTATTAGCATTTTAGAGAAAAAAAGAAGAAGACAAGCATACTCCTGCAATAAAGTCATTAATCATATCTTATCAATATGCCAAAACTGCTATCTATGTAAAAATAATGTGACAATAGACAGTGAAAATCGTGAAAATCGTGTAAACGGTGGATATGCGAGGGTAACATTACCAGAGAAATTAATACTCAAAGAGAATTCAAACTTAAAAATAATAGTTGATGAAGAGGGACAACTTCTAGCTAATGGTTCTGGTAGCATGTTAGCCGTTGATAGATCTTTTCGCTATCTTTCCGGTATTAGCATTCGAATGAAAGCAAAAGGAAAAAGAAGACATGCATACTCCTGCACCAACATCATAAATCATATCTTATCAATATGCCAAAACTGCAATCTATGTAAAAATAATGTGACAATAGACAGTGAAATCGCAGGCAGAATAAAAAGGACATTAGCAGACAATATCATCAATGAATATAAAGATGAATTGACGGAAAGTGAAGCGCAAGTGTACTAATAATGTATAATAGTGTATTTAACGTATTTTTATATTAATATTCTACATGTCGTTATTTCATTAAAAATATCTTATGCATTATTTTGTTAAGTGTTCATTATTTTTAGGGTATGCTGGAACGTCAAACGTTCAGAATATCTATTTAAAAGGTCAGAGATGTAAGAACAAAAATTTTAGAGATAATGATACTTCTAGCAGGCTCAATTTTCCATAGAAGATAGAAAAGTTCAAGTTCTCTTCTGAATTTTAACAAGGAACATAGTTCAATTCTAATTTCACCATAGAAAATAAAAAGCTTCCACTTCAGTTTTAAGTTCACCTAGACATAAGAAATTTAAAATTTACTTCTTAATTTTTCCTTAGAAGATAGGAAAAGCTATACTAGGATTGTGATTATGTCCATGAAGATAAAAAGTTTCACTTTAATTATAAATTTTCTTAAATTCAATTCCAACCTTTCTCAAAGAGTCAAATTTAAAGTTCTGTTCCAAATATTTTCCCGGAAGAAGAAAGGGCCCAAGACATAAAAAATTTAAAGTTCACTTCTAAATTTTTCCGTAGAAGATAGGAAAAGTTATATCATGATTGTGATTATTTTCTATGAAGATAAAAAGTTTTATACGGAATTTCAAGGACGAATAAAAACGGATGTTGAGTTACATAATTTCGTGCATGCCCCCAAAACATGTTTGACTACTTTATAGCACACCAGTTTTTTAAGAAAAATGTACATCGTGAAAACACCTATGAGGGACTAAGAATCCTAACTCTGAAAAGTCCAAAAAGCAAACTACAAATCCCAAATCATAATTTTCTGACAGCACACACCTATGAAAGGCTAAGAAACCTAGCTCAGAAAAGTCAAAAATAGCAAATTAACCATCCCAAATCATAGGTTTCGGACAACTCCCACCTATGAAAGGCTATGAAATCCAGCTCAGAAAAGTCAAAAATAGCAATCCACCCATCCCAAATCATGGGTTTCAGACAACACACACCAACGAAAGACTATGAAATCTAGCTTAGAAAAGCCCGAAATAGTAATTTACATATCCAAAATCATAAGTTTCAGACAACATTCACCTACGAAATACTAGGAACCTCATTTCAGAAAAGCCTGAAATAGTAAACTATTCATCTCTAAGTAGAAGTTTCAGACAACAAACGCATATGAGAGACTAAGAATCATAGCTCGGAAAACTCTGAACAGCAAACTGTACCTTCCAAATCATAATTTTGAGACATCGCACACCTATGAAAGGCTAGGAAATCTAGCTCAGAAAAGTCAAAAATAGCAAACCACTCATCCCAAATCATAGGTTTCAGTCAACACACATCTATGAAAGGCTAAAAAGCCTAGCTCAGAAAAGTCAAAAAAAGAAACCAACACATCCCAAATCATAGGTTTCAGACAGCACACACCAACGAAAGACTAAGAAATCTAGCTTAGAAAAGACCGAAATACTAATTTAAATAACCCAAATCATAAGTTTCAGTCAACACACACCTACTAAAGGCTAAGAAACCTAGCTAATAAAAGCCTGAAATAGCAAACTACTCATCCCAAACTCTAGGTTTCAGACAACAAACACCTATGATGGACTAAGAATCCAAGCTCTGAAAAGTACAAATAGCAAATTATACATTCCCAAATCATAATTTTCTGACATCACACACCTATTAAAGGCTAAGAAATCTAGGTCAGAAAAAACCAAAAGATTAATTTATATATCCCAACTGATAAGATTCAGACAACATTCACCTACGAAATACTAAGAAGCCTAGCTCATAGAAGCCTGAAAGAGTCAACTATTCATCCCAAACTATACGTGTCAGACAACAAACACCTATGAGGGACTAAGAACCCTAGCTCTGAAAAGTCCAAATAGCAAACTATACATACCCAAATCATAATTTTCTGACAACAGACACCTCTGAAAGGCTAAGAAATCTAGCTCAGAAAACCCCGAAATAGTAATTTACATATCCCAAATCATAAATTTCAGACAACATTCAGCTACGAAATACTAAGAAACCTAGCTCATAAAAGCCTGAAATAGCCAACTATTCATCCCAAACTATAGGTTTCAGACAACAAACACCTATGAGGGACTAAGAACCCTAGCTCTGAAAAGTCCAAAAAGCAACTACAGATACCAAATCGTAATTTTCTGCCAGTACACACCTATGAGAGGCTATGAAACCTAGCTCAGAAGGGTCAAAAATAGCAACCCACACACCCCAAATCATAGGTTTCAGACACCACACACCTACGAAAGACTAAGAAATCTGGTTATGAAAAGTCGGAAATAGCAAATTACACACCTCAAAACATTCAGACACCACACACCTATGAAATACTAAGAAACCTTAGCTCAGAAAAGCCTGAAATAGCAAACTACTCACCCCAAACTATTGGTTTCAGACAACAAACACCTATGAGTGACTAAGAATTCTAGCTCTGAAAAGTCCAAAAAGCAAACTACAAATCCCAAATCATAATTTTCTGCCAGTACACACCTATGAAAGGCTATGAAACCTAGCTCAGAAAAGTCAAAAATATCAAATTAACCATCCCAAATCATAGGTTTCAGACAACACACACCTATGAAAGGCTAAGAAATCCAGCTCAGAAAAGTAAAAAAATAGCAAACCACACATCCCAAATCATAGGTTTCAAACACCACACACCTATGAGGGAGTAGTAGCCCTAGCTCTGAAAAGTCCAAAAAGAAAACTATAAATCCCAAATTATAATTTTCTGACAGCACACACCTATGAAAGACTAAGAAATCCAACTCAGAAAAGTCAAAAATAGCAACCCATACACCTCAAATCATAAGTTTCAGACATCACACACCTAAGAAATACTAAGAAACCTAAGCTCAGAAAAGCCTGAAATAGCAAACTACTCATCCCAAACTATAGGTTTCAGACAACAAACACCTATGATGGGACTAAGAATCCTAGCTCGGAAAAGTCCAAAAAGCAAACTATAAATCCCAAATCATAATTTTCTGACAACACACAGATATGAAAGGCTAAGAAGCCTAGCTCAGAAAAGTAAAAAATAGCAAATTAACCATCCCAAATCACAGGTTTCAGACAAAACACACCTATGAAAGGCCAAGAAATCCAGCTCAGAAAAGTCAAAAATAGCAAACTACCCATCTCAAATCATAGGTTTCAGACAACAAACATCTCTGAGAGACTAAGAATCCTAGCTCTGAAAAGTCCAAATAGCAAACTACACATCCCAAATCATAATTTTCTGACAACACTCACACCTATGAAAGGTTAAGAAACCTAGCTATTAAAAGCCGGAAATAGTAAATTAAGCACCCCAAATCATAAGTTTCAGACAACACAAACCTATGTGCGGCTATGAAATCCAGCTCAGAAAATTCAAAAATAGCAATTCACCCTTCCCAAATCATAGGTTCCAGACAACATACACCAACAAAAGACTAAGAAATCGAGCTCATAAAAGCCCGAAATAGTAATTTGCATATCCCAAATCATAGGTTTCAGACAACACACATCAACGAAAGACTATGAAATCTAGCTCAGAAAAGTCAAAAATAGCAAACCACTCATCCCAAATCATAAGTTTCTGACAACACACACCATTGAAAGGGTAAGAAATCCAGGTCAGAAAAGTCAAAAAATAGCAACCCACACATCCCAAATCATAGGTTTCAGACAACACACACCTATGAGGGACTAAGAAATCTAGCTCAGAAAAGTCCAACTAGCAAACTACACATCCCAAATCATAATTTTCTGACAAATCACACCTATGAAAGGGTAAGAAATCAAGCTCAGAAAAGTCAAAAATAGCAACCCAGCCATCCCAAATCATAGGTTTCAGACAATACACACCTATGAAAGACTATGAAATCCAAGTCAGAAAAATCAAAAATAGCAACCCATACACCCCAAATCATTGGTTTCAGACAACACATATCAACAAAATACGGGGCCCGGGGAGGGCCTTTGAGGGTCTGAGGGGGCCCTTGAGGGCTGGGTGGTCCTTTGGGAGCCCTGTGGACCTGTGGGGACTGGGGGAGGGCCTTTGGGGGCCCGGGGAGGGCCTTTGGGGGTCTGTGGAGGGCTTTTGGGGGTCTGGGGGGCACTTGAGGGCCGATTGGTTCTTTGGGAGCCTGGGGGCCCTTTGGGAGCTTGGGGGACCTTTGAGTACTGGGGGCTTCCTTCGGGGTTGGGATAGGGGGATTGGAACCCTGGGGAGTTGGGGTAGGGAGATCGGAACCCTTTGGGTTGGGGTATGGGACCTCACGACACTGTTAAAATACAACTTGTGTATTATAACGACCACAGAGTTTACCCTTAAATTCTCTTCTAAAACCATCTTTTAAATCATCTTTTAAAATGTCTCTAACTGTTTCGCCGAAATAATTCCATAAAATGGCTAAAACGGCTTCGCCCAAATAATTCCTAAACGTAATTTCAGCGTGTTCTTTTTGTTTGGCATCTCTGCGCTGACACATTTCAAATTACTAAGAAACCTGATTCCCGCGCTAAAACAATTCATCGCTAAGATGTTTCTTGGAGAATTGTTCCCATGGCGTTTGGTTATTAATATCTTTTGGAGTTCGACCAGTAGAGTTGTTTCCGAGGCAAAGACATTAATGACTTGGATATATTCCTGGAGAATCGTTTCTAGGCGAAAATTTTTAAATTCTGACAGATGATGTCATTGGTTGATTGATCTGTCAAGAAAGGGGAATTAATTTGTTGTTTCTAAGGGGAATTATTGATTCACGATAGGTGAATTGAGG
Organism: Artemia sp. Qi Xiang Cuo; assembly: GCF_049724085.1. Classification (NCBI taxonomy): domain Eukaryota; kingdom Metazoa; phylum Arthropoda; class Branchiopoda; order Anostraca; family Artemiidae; genus Artemia; species Artemia sp. Qi Xiang Cuo. Next base: position 5,598,399 of record NC_142811.1, read on the forward strand.
TCGACAGCACAGGTGTTCCAAATTCCTGGAAACTCGTAACATTCGCTGAGAGCAACAACAACATCAACACCTTTGGAAATTTAGGTCATTGACACACTTTGATTACGCAATCAATTTCTCAGAAATCCATTTCCCCTAGGGACTCTATGCCCATATTTGGGGTGCAAAAAAGTTGTAGGTGGCAGCAGGGGTGAGGGATCGCGCTGGTACCCCCTCCTCTACTAGGGTCTAAATTATGCTGCGTTAACTCTTGATCTATTCCACGGTGTTTTTACCCTTTTTTCATAATTAGCTTCATTTTCTCGTGTTTTTCTTTCGGTTGATGTTTTTCAATAATTTTTGTGTCTTTGATGATTTTTGTATCTTTTGATGATTTTCTCCTTCTTTTTATTTACTCTGTTTTTTTCTTTTAATATTTGGTAAGAAATAATAAGGTGCTTATGTGTTGATAATACACACTCAAGAACTTGTATCGTGAACATGAGACAATAACCGGTTTTCACGGTGTTTATACCAGACAATTAGCTTCGTTCGGTGCGAAACACGCTTATAGCTATATTTTGATTAAATATTAAGTTGATATTTTGGTTAGGTTAGTTTAGGTTACGTATTTAATAGTGCGGTTTGAGCGCCCCTCCCCCCTTCCATAATTCTTTGTTGTAGTTTACATAATGTTTTTACTAAAGTATTGTTTTTTCATATTGTTTGGTTTTGTTTCATTAGCATTCACCAAACTTCTTTCTCGAGTGTGTATTATATAACACACAAGTAACAATAATAATTTTTTGCTATTGAAGCAAAATAACGCTTTTTTCTTAATATTGCCGAAACAGCTTGCCAGTTTCATAGATCTAATTACCTTTCAATTTAAAATTAAAATCATTTTAAAACATATTAACGGGTAGAACTTCTCATTTTATCTCTGTCTTACCTCTTTTTAATAAACACTCAATGAAAGCAAGCCTCAATATTTTTTGTTCTTTTACACCCTCCATGAAAGAAATTACTGAAAGGTAAATCGAAATACCAATAAGAATTGTGCTGAAAAGCTATAAAGCCATATGAAAAAACTCACGATAAAAAAAGAAATTAAAAAAAAAAAACAGAAGGAAAATGAAAAGATATAAGATGTGTTTTCAAAATTTTGCAAAATTGGGAACAGGATAAAATGTGTGATTTTATTATGTGGATTAATAAGATCCCAAAAGGCAACTATGTACCTTGGTGACGTCAAATTTAACATAAACCAAGGAAGATCATGTTTAACTTGGGTATTTCAAAAGTATTTTGGAATATTCAAATTAATAAACCAAACTGAATCATATAAGGAATTTAAATTTCAACGAAATTGTAATGGAAATCTATTGCATATATTTTGAGGTACATAATAAAAGTTAATAGTTAACAAATTTTGAGAACACTTAAACACAGACTTGCCCTTGCCTATTAAGTTGATGTTTAGATATAGAAAGTTTTTTATTTGACCAGTCTCGGTAGTTCGCAAAAATCCTGTTGCCACGGCTCATTTTCTTACCTTTTTTTTATATTAATTAAAGAAAAACTTTCCGAAAAAGATGTTTTCTAAAGAAAAGTCCCATATTAAACTTAGGATCAGAAGAAATAGAAACCTGCAATAACTCAAACTCAAAACAACCAGAAACTACTATCATAGAATAAATGAAACCCAAAACGAACAGAAATTAAATAAACAATCATGGCAAAAAAAAAACTTACGGCAGGTACTAATATAAGTGAACAAATAAATTTAAAAACGAGTAAAGCTTAAGCTGAACATGAAAATTAAGCTTAAAACAAACCGAATTTGCTATTAACGCATAAATGAAACCCAAAACGAACAGAAATTAAATAAGCAATCATAGCAAACAAACGAACAATAGTTACTAATATAAATGAGTAAATAAATCTTAAGATGAGTGAAACTTAAATTAGATGTGCAAATCCAGCTTGAAACAAACAAAAATCTCTACAAAGAAGAGTTTGGGTTTTGCCCCCTTGTTTCGCTATGAAAGTCTAAAACCAACTGCTTCATTGGCGCTTTCCTGAATTAAACAAGAAAAACAAGTTTTTTATCCGAAAGTAAGGAATGACGTTAAAACTTAAAACGAACAGAAATTATTCCGTATATGAAAGGGGCTATCCCCTCCTTAACGCTTCTCTCTTTACGCTAAAGTGTTTTATTGTTTAAAAAAATAGAGTTGTGAGAAAGTCAAACTTTAGCGTAAAGAGCGAGGCATTGAGGAGGGGCAGCCCCTTTCATACATGGAATAATTTCTATTCGTTTTAAGTTTTAAAGTCGTTCCTTACTTTCAGTTAAAAAAAACCTGTTTTTTTAATTTAATTTTTAAACGTTTTTAAATTAATACAGGTTTTTATTTTGGCTCAATGTAAATGAATAATTAAAACGAAATTGTATATTCATTCTAATTTTATTTGGTTAAGTTACTTTCTAAAAAGTTGTTTAATTTTATTTATAAACATACCTATTAGTAATGAGTATATGTAACTCACGAATTAACTTATGTAACAAACTTCTATATTCATATATTTTTAATACGTATATAAGGGGGTTCACCCTCTAGTCAATACCTTGCTCTTTAAGCTAAACTTCGAATTTCGTTCCAATTCTTTAAAAATGACCCCTGAAACACAAAGGCCGTTAATTAGAATAAATAGCTCTTATGAAAGTATTAAAAAACCTTTGGCTAAAAGAGAGAGGTATTGACTAGGGGGTAAATCGAATCATATACATAATATTTTCTCTTCGTTTTAAGTTTTGACGTTTCTCCTTACTTTCAACTGAAAAACTTGTTTTTTTTTATTTAATTTCTGATCTTTTTCTTTAATAATAATGGGAAATCCGGTGCCCCCTTCACAGCAATGCCCCTTCCCCCATGAAAACTTCCTTCATGGAAAGATTCTCCCGTATTACCCCCGGCCCCCCCCACCTACCAGAAAAAAATCACCCGTGGAAACGTCTGTATACTTCCCAATAGCCAATACTATACGTTAACATTGGGTAAAGTTCATAATTTTCAGCCCTCCCCCTTGGGACTTCGGGGGATTAAGTCATCTTAAAAGACATAGCTATCATATTTTCGACCATGTTGAACAAAATAGCTATCTCAAAATTTTGATCGTGTGACTTAGGAAAGAAAATGAGCGTGGGAGGGGGCCTAGTTGCCCTCCATTTTTTCGGTCACTTAAAAAGAGCGCTAGAACTCTTAATTTCCATTCCAATGAGCCCTTCCACGATACTGTAGGACCACTGGGTCGATACGATTACCCCTGGGAAAAAAAAATAAATAAACACGCATCCGTGATCTTTCTTCTGTCAAAAAATGCAAAATTCCACATTTTTGTAGATATGTGCTTGAAACCGCTACAGTAGGGTTCTCTTATACGCTGAATATGATGGTGTGATTTTCATTAAGGTTCTATAACTTTTAGGGGGTCGTTCTCCTTTTTTTCTAAAATCAGACAAATTTTCTCAGGCGCGTAATTTTGATGGGTAAGACTAAACTTGATGAAACTTATATATTTGAAGTTAGCAATAAAATCTGATTCTTTTGATGAATATATTGGTATCAAAATTCCGTTTTTTAGAGTTTCGATTACCATTGAGCCGGGGTCACTCCTTACTTACAGTTCGTTACCACGAACTGTTTGAAACTATATGTGTCTTGAACAGTATTGAAAAGGACAAATAAAATAGAACTGAATGTCTAACGTACATTGATATCAATTGTTGGGAGTTAACCCGTCCAAATTTCTTTTTCACTGTAAGTTTATTTTTATTTTCAATGCTGCAATAACTGGAAAAGAAAATATTTGTAATATAATTTGTTTTCAGTGAAGCACCAATGACGTAGTAGCCTTTAGACTTTTACACTTAGGGAAGGGGGCAGTATCCAAACTCTTGTTTTTAGTAAAGCTATATTTGTCTTAAACAGTCTTGGAAAACACTAATAAAATTAAACTAAATATTCGATCTATAATGATATTAATTGCTAACAGCTCATCAGTTGAAATCTTAATTTTACCGTATTTCTTGTGTTTATTTTCAATCTTGTAATAAATATAAAAGACTATATTTGTAACATCATTCGCTTTCAGTAAAGTGCCAATGGCATAGTAGGTTTTAGTACTTTATAGTGAAAGGAGGCAAAACCCAAACCTTTTTTGTAGATTTTTGTTCGTTTCAAGCTGGATTTGCATATACAATTTAAAATTCACTCATTTTAAGATTTATTTACTCATTTATATTAGTAGCTATTGTTTGTTTGTTTGCTATGATTGCTTATTTAATTTCTGTCCGTTTTGGGTTTCATTTATGCGTCAATAGCAAAATATTTTTGTTCGTCTTAAGATTGATTTTCATATTCAATTTAAGCTTTACTCGTTTTAAGATTTATTTTTTTCCTTTATATTAGTAACTGTTGTATGTTTTTTGCTATGATTGTTTATTTAATTTCTTTTCGTTTTGGGTTTCATTAATTCTTTAATAGTAATTTATGGTTGTTTTGAGTTTGAGTTATTGTAGGTTTCTATTTCTTCTGATCTTAAGTTTAAAATGACCTTGGCTTAATGGCATTTTTTTTTTAGAAAACTTCTTTTTCTGAAAGTTTTGCTTAAATTAATTTCTCTTCGTTTTTGATTGCCAAAGTTTCAAGTCTTTCAAAATTCCCCATTTCAAAATATTTTTTTTTATTCCAAAATAAATTGACGGTTTTGGTTAGAACTAATAAATTAAACTGAATATTGGATTTATAATGATATTAATTGCTGAAAGCTCACCAGCTCAAGAATTGTATCACCCAAGCCGGATTTAAAGATACGACGCCTCTCGGCTTAAGAGCCTTTGACGCTCAGCTTTTGCAAGATTTTCAGGGAAATCCCAAACAATTCGGGAATAGTGAAAGCCGCAGGGCCTAGTGGGCCTATTGCTAAATCCTGATAGAGTTTCACTGCGGTTTTTATTTTAGTTTCATTGTTGTAATAAGAACAAAAGAAAATATTTGTAACATAATACCTTTTAGTAAAGGGCCAAATACGCAATGGGTCTTATACTTTTACCGTTAGATAAACGGACAGTAACCATATTCTAGTTTGTAGTGAAGACACGATTCAGTAGAGGTACATAGCCCCTACTCCCTGAAGATGACTGCGGTCTAACAACCAATCTTTAATTCAATTCCCACTTGTCTTTGAATACTGTTCTCCCAATTATTATGATAAGAAAAGGTAAACAATTTTAGCAGAACTTTGTATCCGCTTAAGTAAGAGAATGATAATTCTAAGTAAGCGAATTGGTTATTCAAGTAAGAGAATGATACTTTTACCATTTGGAAAACGGGCAGTAGCCAAATTCTTGTTTGTAGTAAAGACATCATTTATTAGAAGTACATAACCCCAATTCTTTCGGAAAGAATTGGAGAAAATACTTCTGGAATTTTTTTTTTAATTAATTTTGCTTGTTTTTGTATTGCAAGAAGTTTCAAGTTTTTAGAAAACTCCTTATTTCAAAATATGATTTTTTTTTCAACATGAAATTTTCATCAAAATATCAAAATTAGTATCAAAGTAACAACATCAAAGAACCAAAGTATCAAAGTAAAGAAAAGACCAAAAATAACAAGGTATCAAAGTAAACAAAGTATCAAAGTAACAATAAGCAACTTGCATAACTTATAGCCCTTGCACCGTAAATCAAAGTTACCATGTAAATCACTAAATCAAGTATTAAAGTAAACAAAGTGTCAAAGTAACAATAATTAAGTCTGTAGCTCAGTCATTTCCCCATAGCTAGGAGGGGGCGTCAACCCCGGAAGCACAGTTATTTGGCCTTTGAACTACTTTGAATAAAATGGCTGTTTCAAAATTTGACCGAACACCCTTTATAAAAGTGGGGCGTGGGCTAGTTGGCCATTGATCCCTTTTGACTCTTAAAAACGAGTTAGAAGTTTCAATTTCCGATCAAATCAGCCTTCTCTAAAGTTAGTGCGACCACCCCTTCCACAGAGCCTTATATTCTAATAACGGGCAACTTACATGAGTTAAGTTTCCTTGCTATTGGGGCTAGGGAAGATTTCTCAACCCCTAAGCTAAACTAATTTGAATTTTGACCTATTTTGAACAAAATGGCTATTTCAAAGTTTTGATAAGGTGCATTTGGAGAAACAAGGCACGAGGGGGTTAAGAGGCTTGTTACTTTTTGATCACTTTCGATTCGAAAGAACTTGAAACTTACATAAGTTACAGTTCTTGTCCTGGGTGCTAAGGAGGATTGCTTAAACCCTAATTTATAGCAATTTGAATTTTGGACTATTTTGGACAAAACGACTATCTCAAAATATTTATCGGATGAATTAGGGGGAAAAGGGGTGTGTGTGTGGGGGGGGGGAGATACCCTTCGATCACTTTTGATGCCTCTTAAAAAGGTAGCTAGAACTTTGAATTTCCAATCAAAAGAGCCATCTCTGAAGTTTATACGACCACCCCTTATATATAATAATAAACTCGCGCTGGCCAAGCTCCACTCAACTTTTTGTGACCATTCAATTCTTTTTACTTCTGGAATTTTTCTCCTTCTTAAGAAAAATTAGTTAAAAAGAATCCGGATTAATTATTTTAGATTTTGTAAATTTTTGTTGTTTCTTCCACCTTGGACGAAAAACTGTGTAATTATTAATAAATTTCTTGTTCATAATATTACTGAAAAACTGGAAGCACTACACAGAAAACTTTCAAATACCGCTTGCATCCGCTTTTCTCCGTACCATCACCTTATCAGGTTTTTTTCAATCGTAAGTTATTTTTGTTTTATTTTTTTATTTGTTTTTCTCTGTTTGGTCACTCTACATTTTTTAGTATTGTAAAGAGTGAGTAACAATCGAATAATGATAATAATAATGTCAGCGTGTGTCCACATTTGTGTATATTACTGCTTAATAGATTCTGCAAGTTGTGAGTTTTTTCTCTCTCTTCTTCTTTTCCCTTCCCTTTCATGCTATTTCTCTTTTATTTTAGTTTCTTTTAAATGTTTATGTGTTACACTGTAATTGGTAATCTTTGATTTCTATATTGATTTGTGTTGCATTTTATGTGTTTTCCTCCTGATACTCCACGTATTGTACCTCTGTAGGCCTACAGTGTGGGTTAGAAATAAATAATAATAATATATAACCTTATGCCTTCGGGGCATAGCTTACAACACTTGATCCCGGGGCTCTGGGGAGATGTGTCGACCCTGGAGTTGTTTTATTTGATCTTTAAACTATTTTGAACAAAATAGCTATCTCAAAATTTTGATTGGATGCATTTGGGGAAAAAGAGCCTTGGGAGGGGAGCTAGTTGTCCTCCGATCACTTTTGACTCTAGAGAAGGGTACTAGAAATTATTATTTACGATCGAATAAGCCCCCTCTTACGACCCTTATCCTGCGGGTATGGGGGGTTTGTCATCCTCAAAGAAAAAATTTCAAGAACTTTCAAATACGTTGAACAAAATGGCTACCTCAAAATTTTGATTGGATGTGTATGGGGAAATGGTGGGTGTGAGAGGGGGGTCAGTTGCCCTTCAATCCTTTTCGACTATTATAAAGGGCACTAGCTTTTTTAATTTCCAATCAAATGAACCCTTTTCAAAGTTTCTACGACAATGGTTTCTATAAAAACCTTATATGCCCTCAGGGCATAACTTACAACCTTGCCCCGAGGGCTCTGAGGAGGTTATCATCCTCAATAAATAATTTCCAGAACTTTCAACTACGTTAAAAAAAATGGCAATTTCCAAATGTTGCAGGCTTTTGTTTGGGGAAATTATGGGCGTAAGAGGGGGGTGAGATGCTCTCCAATCACTTTCAACTATTAAAATGGTAACTAGCCATTTCAATTTCCAATCGAATGAGCCCTTTTTGAAGTTTCTACGACAACGCATTCTATAAAGACTTTATATTCCCCCAAGGAATAACTTACATCCCTTGTCCTGGGGGCTTAAGGGAGGGGGGGTTGTCATCCTCAAAGACCTAATTTTAAGAACTTTCAACTACGTTGAACAAAATTGCTATGCCAAAATTTTGATTGGATGTGTTTGGGGAAATGGTAGGCGTGAGAGGGGGTTAGTTGCCCTCCAATCGCTTTCAACTAGCACTAAGGTCACTAGCCATTTCAATTTCCAATCGAATAAGCCTGTTTTGAAGTTTCTACGACAGCGCTATCTATAAAAGCTTTAAATGCCCCCAGGGCATAACTTACATCCCTAGCCCTGAGGGTTGTGGGGGGTTTGTCATCCTCAAAGACCAAAGTTCCAGAACTTTCAACTACGTTGAACAAAATGGCTATCTCGAAATTTTGAATGGATGTGCTTGGGGAAATGGTGGGCGTGAGAGGGCGGTTAGTTGTCCTCCAATCACTGTCAATTATTAAAAAGGTCATTAGCCGTTTCAATCTCCAATCGAATGAGCCCTTTTTGAAGTTTCTACGACACCGTTTTCTATAAAAACTGTATATGCCCCAAGGGCAAAACTTAGGCTACATCCCTTGCCCTGAGGGCTGTGGGGGGGGGGGGTTGTAATCCTCAAAGACCAAATTTCCAGAACTTTCAACTACGTTGAACAAAATGGCTATCTCAAAATCTTGATTGGATGTGCTTGGGGAAGTAGTGGGCGTGAGAGGGAGGTTAGTTGCCCTCCAATTACTTTCGACTATTAAAAAGGGCACTAGCCCTTTGAATTTCCAATCGAATGAGCCTTTTTTGATGTTTTTACGACAACTCTTTCAAGAAAAACCTTATATGCTTCCAGGGCATAACTTATAACCCTTGCCCTGAGGGTTGTGGGGGGAGTGTCATCCTCAAAAATATATTTTTTATCTGGAAATCAACTACGCTGAACAAAATGGCTATCTCAAAATTTTTATTGGATGTGTTTGGGGAAATGGTTTGCGTGGAAGGGCTGTTAGTTGCCCTCCAATCATTTTCGACTATTAAAAAGGGCACAAGACCTTTCAATATTCTATCGAATGAGTCCTTTTTTGAAGTTTCTACGAAAAATCCTTCGATACAAAGTGTTCTGATCTAAAGAAACAAATAAATAAATAAATACATTGTGCCAATATTGTTCTCTACTTAGGCAGCGCTATTGCGCTGCCTTTGGCTATTTCGATTTAGCACATTTTCAAAATGTGGATCGTAGAATCTGACATGGTTTTTTCATGAAGAAAATTTTGTATTTAAAAATCTCTTTTTTTCTGTAGGGTTCATCTTATTTTGATACTAAATTGTTTACGCTTTTCTTAATAAGCGATGTTCTTATTAAAAAGATTTGTATTTCCTAGCACTTGTTTTTGAATTTTACATCCACAGATTTGAAGTTTTTTCATAAGTAATCTCTCCGTTATGTCTGATAGAGAGCCCAACGTGAACAAAGAGCAATTTGCTTAATTTGGGCCCCTTACTCCCTGAGAACCTGATTATCATTGATTTTTAACTCTGAAAATGTATACCTATAGTCCCATTTGTCTTTAAATCGTCTTGCTTTCTGTAAAAAAATTGTGTCTCAAGTGCTTACTGTATCCCGTTTTAGGAGTAGCCACGATTAGTTGAATTTTGGATCATTAGTAAATTCAAGTTTCTGCAACTTAACATATTTTTTGGCACCCATGGAAATTTTATAGCTTTCATTGAAGCAGACCTAATCCAAAACATATCTCACAAACAGGATTCATTTTAATATTCCCATGATATACTCTGCTGGATGTTAGATATACTATACTATGCATGATATACTATGCTGAATGGTGGACCATCAAATAGTTTGTGGTAACGAAGTGTAAGGAGTGATTCTGCCCAATAACAGAAACTCTAAAAAAAGTTTCTTTAAAGAAACTCTAAAGAGTTTCTTTAGAGTTTCTAAAGAAACTCTAAAACTTTTGATAACAGTTGATGCTTCAAAGGAATTGGTTTTTATGCAGATTCCAAATATATAGAATGTATTAAGTTTAATATTACCCATCATAAGCTGCGAGCCTGTAAAAGCTTTCCTGCTTCTAGAAAAAGGGGGGAAGCGCCCCCCAAAAGTCAAGCAAGCTTACTAAAAATGGCACTGTCAGATTCAAAATACAAAAGGACCCTACTTTAGAGGTTTCAAGCCCCAATCAACAAAACGTGGAATTTTGTTTTTTGTCAGAAGAAAGATCGTGGAAATTTGTTGATTTGTTTGTTTTCATCCTCCAGGGCTGGTCGTATCAAACCAATGGTGCTAGAAGATCAGGATAAGACTCATTCAAACGAAGATTAAAGCTACAGGACCGTTATTAAGTGACCAAAAAGATTAGAGGGGAATTTTTGCCCTCACACTCCTTTTTTCTCCAGAGGAATTTGATGAAATTTATGGGTTAGCCATTTGATTAAGGATAGTTAAAAATTCCTATAGCTATGCCTCTGGGGATGACATGTCCCCCCCCCCTCTTCTGCTGCAGAAAAAACTGTAAGCTATACAATTTGCCCAGTGGTTACATACAGCAATTGTTTTTGGGAAACATACGTAAATTTTCAGGAATTTTCCATGAGGGAGGGGGATATTTCGTGGGGAGAATTTTTCACGGGAAGTAAAGTTTCCGGGGATAACTTTCTGCTGGGAGGGGAGGGTGATTTCTTGACATGATTTGAAAAAACATAAAAATTAAATTAAAAAAAAATCTTTTTCAACTGAGAGTACGGACCAGCGCTAAAATTTAAAACAAACAGAAATTATTCATAAATTATATAAATTATATAAATTATTCATAAATTATATTATTCATAAATTATTCATAAATTATGATTCATAAATTATGATTCATAAATTATAAATTATTCATAAATTATTCATAAATTAAATCATAAATTATTCATGATAAATTATAATTTATTATTCATAAATTATTCATAAATTATCATAATTTGTTATTCATAAATTATGCCTGTCTTCTTATTAATCCCTCGCCCTTTACTCTAAAATTTAATTTTTATCACAATTCTTTAAGAAAGACTGCTCAAACATATGGGCCGTTGAATTTGAACGAGAAACATTTTTCAAGAACTTTAATACTTAGTGGGATTGGGGATTGAGGAGGGGTCCCCGTAATATATGGACAAATTTTGATCATTTTTAGTTTTAACATTGTTCTTTACTTTCAATTGATTTTTATGTTTAATAGGAGGAAAGCACGAATCGATATAGTAGTTTATTTTTTAAAATTTTCGTCTTCAACAAGGTTCTGTTGACCGTGTCTACATGTACTTTAAAGAAGATTGGAAAAAAAATATTTGTTTGATTTTCAAGGTCTGAGTTAAAAAAAAATGGTTGTCCTCTCAAACCTCTCGCCCTCCCATCAGGAAATTTGTGATCCGGTTGACCAGGGTGTGGTCCGCTTGATCCTTAAAAGTTTTAAACCAAAAAGAAAATAGATTTTTAGGCTTTTCTGGGCCATTTTGGAAGAGGTCTTGCCCCCAAACAAATTTTCAGGGACATTAAGATTCACATGGGAGGACACTAAAGTCTTCAGTTTGCCCAGAAAAAGAGTTTGTTAACCCTTTTTGGGTACAAACTTAAGTCAGGCCAATATTTTTTTCTTATAAACCTGGGTCCTCTCAACCCAAGGACTTTCAGACAAAAATCATAAACTAATAATAATAAAAAAAAGCCTGGCCCCAGTTTTGGGGACTCGTGTTCCCAACTTAACCTTTTTGTGTATAGGGGCTCGTTTAGCATAAGGACGTATGGATGTGAGTTTTAAGACTTTTAGAAAGAAAAATTTTTTTGAGGGAAACAATTTTTTTAGCGTTGAAGTTCTCTTGGACCAAGGATTTGAGAAGAGAAGTCTTCCAGCTGTTCATAAAAAAAAAGTTTCAGGTCCTTTTCGGGTCCAGTTTTTAGAGGGGTCATGTCCTGAAACTAATTTTTTTGATATTAGTCATTTCTAACCTTGGGAACTATCCGCTACAAGTTTACAATTTATCAGGGACAGCAGTATTTTCGGCCCATTTTCTGGCCCTGCAAGAACTCCTTCAAACCAAACTTTTGGCCCCCTTAGCCCAGGCAAAGATCCTTAGAAGACTAAAGCCAATAGGAAAAAATCTTAGGGACTTAAACACTACTTGCAGTTTCATCCTTCAATCCGTTCAGAAACAAAAAGTTTATGCCCTGATTTGTGCCCTAGTATCTTGAGCTATCATAGGCAGCGCAATAACGCTGCCTAAGTAAAGAACGATGTTGGCACAATGTATTATTTTTTTTTTTTTTTGTTTTAGACCAGGGCGCTTCGTATCGAAGGAGTTGTCGTAGAAACTTCGAAAAGGGCTCATTCGATTGGAAATTGGACTGGTTTATGCCCTTTTTAATAGTCGAAAGCGATTGGAAGGCAAATAACACCCCTTCCACGCCCAACATTTCTCCAAACACATCCCAATCAAAATTTTGAGATAGCAATTTTGTTCAACGTAGTTGATTTCCAAATAGAAATTATGTTTTCGAGGAGGACCCCCCCCCCCCCACAACCCTCAGGGCAAGGGTTGTAAGTTATGCCCTGGGGACGTATAAGAGTTTTGTATAGAATGTGTTGTCGTAGAAACTTCAAAAAGGACTCAAAAGGATGTGTTATAGTCGAAAGTGATTGAAGGGCAACTAACCCCCCTCTCACGTCCACATTTCCCCCAAACACATTCAATCAAAATTTTGATAAGCCAGTTAGTTCAACGTAGCTGAAAGTTCTGAAAATTAGGTCTTTGAGGATAACAACCCCCCCCCACAGCTCTCAGGGCAAGGGTTGTAAGTTTTGCCCCAGGGGTATATAAAGTTTTCATAGAAAGCGTTGTCGTAGAAACTTCAAAAAGGCTCATTCGATTAGAAATTGAAACGGATAGTGCGCTTTTTAATAGTCGAAAGGGATTAGAAGGCAATTATCACACCTTCCAAGTCCAGCATTTCTCCAAACATATCCAATGAAATTTTTGAAATATCCATTTTATTCAATGTAGTTGAAAGTTCTGGAAATTATATCTTTGAGCAGGACACTCCTCCTATGCTTTCAAAAAGGTAGGGTTCTAAACCCTAAGCTTTCTAAAAGCCTGAATATAATTTGTTCTTTACTGAAAAAAATTCTTTTAAATGTTTTCATTTTTATAACTTTAAGAAATCAAAATTAATTAAGATTTTATGGAATACATATCAGCATATGCATATTAAACTGACAATGCACATTTTTTTCAGTAAATTCATTTGAATTTTTAGTAAAGTAAAATAAAAGTTTTTAGTTAGTAAAAGTAAAGTACAAATTATATTCTTGCTTTTAGAAAGGATAGGGTTTAGAACCCTACTCAGATTAATTTCGGCTCGTTTTGAGTTTTACTTATTTTAACTTCTGCTTGTTCTGGGTTTCATTTATTTATTGATACTGATTTGTGGTAGTCGTATGCTTGGTGGATTTTTTTATTCTATTTTTTTTCATTTTTGGTTTAATGTGTAAACCTCTATTTAAGTTCTTTCTATTGTATGCCTTTTTATATTGGCAGATGTAATGGTTTACGTAAATTCCAAAGATAGACGATAAACGTTGGTACATGGTCTTTATTAAATAACGTGAGAATACACATAGAGAAAATAAGGTAGAACAAGAACAACTAACTACGACGAAGGCGAGAGATGGACTCCCTTTAGAAAATGAGCCAAGAATGTAACTTTCCTGGAACGGAAGTTCCAGCTATTGGTTGTTCAACCATGCCTGGGAACCGACCCCTTCCCCAAGACTAGCTTTAGTCCGACAAACCCCTCTGGACTGTTCTCGTTGACATATACCTGGCCAAATCTGTAAGAAACAAGACACCGGAAAAAGCCTTCTCAAATTTACGTTACAAATACTTTACAGATTCTCCCCCCTGTGTTAAGTTAAATTTCCCAAATTTGACTTATCCCCTTCTCATTAAACACTCAAACTTTAATTGAATTCAAAACATTCAACACCCTTCCCAAATTATTCACTTCTCACCTACTAACATTCTTCAGCATAAACTAGTAAAGAATTACATAATATAAACACTACACAATACTTGCATAAGTAAAAATTTATATAGTATAAACGAACCACACCAATAACAGTAGTCGGAAGCTGGATATTTTAACACTTCATTTTTCTTTGTATACTTTAAAATAGACTTGTTCCCCATACCTCTGAATTTGATGAGGACAAGGAAAGTTGGGATTATGTATAAACTTTGAATTAGGGCAAAAGAATGACCGGGAAAGGCTAATTAATCCTGAAAATACCAGCGACAAATAAATGAAATTGCAGAAACTCTAAAAATTATACCATGCTGCAATGACGTTAAGATATTATTCCCAATAAAATCCTCGGGGTTTTATTGCTGTGGAACGCCTCGGTTTAGACCTATTTGGTTTTTCTCTACTAACTTGTGGTTCGACAAATGGCATTACTACTGTTGATATCTCTACATAACTATTAGCGCTACGCATTAAAACCATCCCGTGAGGCATCAACCTCATCTCGCGAGACATTACAACCAGCTCCCTCTCCCTGGGTAGCCAAACCGCCCTGCGAGGCATCAGTACCATCTCGCAGTGCAACAAAAAAAACCATCCCGTGAGGCATCAGTACCATCCCACGGGACCTTAAAACCAGCTCCCTTTTCCTGGTTAGCCAAACCTCCCTGCGATGAATCAGTACCATCTCTCAGTTCAACAAAAAAACCATCCCGTGAGGCATCAGTACCATCCCACGGGACCTCAAAACCAGCTCCCTTTTCCTGGGTAGCCAAACCCCCCTGCGAGGAATCAGTACCATCTTGCAGTGCAAAAAAAAAAAACCATCCCGTGAGGCATCAGTAACATCCCACGGGACTTCAAAACCAGCTCGCTTTTCCTGGGTAGCCAAACCGCCCTGCGAGGAATCAGTACCATCTCGCAGTGCCTTCTCATTATCATTGAGTCCAAATTTCACCCTCGTCAGCGCAGAAAGAAATTCATCGGAAAAAGAAGACGTGTCTCCTTTCCCCACTATCTGTTCTATCTGTTCATATTGTATTGCAACCTTATACGCATCACCTAACCAAAAAAAAAATTCTGCACTATTCTCTAACAAATACCGTTTGTAGGACGGTCTGATCCACTCCTTGAATAAATTTAGAGCAAATCTTCCAAGAACTACACCATCATCCCTGGCTTCTAAGGACACCCTAAATGACCTTCCTAATTTTTGCATCCTTCTATAGAATAGATATACCCTTTTCCTTAAATTGAGCCACGCCTACAAAATCTGCAACCATTTTGCCTACTATTTTGCCTGGGGTATATACTACAAGTAATCCACCTTTTAAACTTGACAAATTTATAATCGTGGGATCCAGATTCCCAAAAAAGGAGCGAAACAAACCATGGGCCAAAAATGACGCAAAGCTTTTGAATCAGACCAATTTAACAACAACTGAAATTTTTTTAACTTTGCAACAAACTCATTTTTTGTAACTTTGTAACAAATTTTGTAACAGACTTAATTATTTTTACACTTTCTGACTTTGTGAATGGCATTATTACTAAAAAAAAGGGTCGATTAGCGATCCTATTACTTGGGACTGTTGAGGCTGTTCTATTGGAGGATTAATTGGGGTGGTGCTCAGGGGAGTTGGAGGGTTTGTTGGGACCCATGTCTTGATCTTTTGAAGGTAATCATGAAGTTCATCTTGATCGAAATCAGGATCATTTGAGTCAAATAAAAGAGGTGGAACTATGCCATTTATCCTTCACTGTCTTACAAAATCAAAAGCAACCTTTTTGTTATATCCAGTTTCCGCCGGATCGAGAATAGGAATAAAAACTGACTTATTGAGATTAAAATTTGAAAAGCAATTATTCTAAAAATTTAAATATTTGTTTTAAACACCGTTCTTTAATTACGGACGCTAAATTTTGGGCAATAACTTCACTTCTAACAACAAGGGTCTAATAAAATTTACTGGGTTGTTTAACCGCGTTAAATCACTTACGAAAGGTCGTTTGTCTTACATCCAATTGCAGTTGGTCTCAATTAAATCACTAGCGTCAAATGGAGTCACAATTGAGAATTAATTTTCGATTATCGAATTCACAATGTTAAATTTTGTTTGGAAACTGTCAAATGTGGATCACACGTTGAATGTATAAAATCAGGTAAAAAAATACACCAAACGTAAAATGGCTAAGTGAAGGTAGAAATCAACCGAAGACTTTCAGTTGTAGAAATTTGAATTAGTATGTAGAAGCTCTCGCGAGGAAATCCATATTGGGCATTGTGTAACAGCCTATTTCAAAATGTTCATTTAAAAGAAAGTGTTTCTCAAGAAGGCGCTTTGAATAGAAAAAAGTTCAATACCTCGTAACATTTCGATGTCTTTTTATCAGTCTTTTGTGGTATTTGCGGCTCAATATCACAAATAATTTTGGTAGCGGGCGAAATAGCTCTTCAATATGTTGCCAGTATTTAGCGTAAGATGTCCTAAATACTTATAACGGTCACTCAAGTGTCACTTGGAGGTTTTCCACTAGTGATATATGCTCCACTAGTTTTAACCGCTTGCCACCACTCTGTACACTTATATTTAAGTTTTTTCTATTGTATGCCTTTTTATATTGGGAGATGTAATGGTTTACGTAAATTCCAAAGATACACGGTAAACGTTGGTACATGGTCTTTATTAAATAACGTGAGAATACACATAGAGAAAATAAGGTAGCACAAGAACAACTAGCTACGACGAAGGCGAGAGATGGACTCCTTTAGAAAATGAGCCAAGAATGTAACTTTCCTGGAACGGAAGTTCCAGCTATTGGTTGTTCAACCATGCCTGGGAACGGACCCCTTTCCCACGACTAGCTTTAGTCCCAAAAGCCCCCCTGGACTGTTCTCGTTGACATATACATGGCCAAATCTCTAAGAAACGAGACACCGGAAAAAGCCTTCTCGAATTTACGTTCCAAATACTTTACAAATGGAGTTCTTTACTTTTTTTGAAAAACCTATTTTGTGCAAAAAGTTTTTTTGATTAATCAAACCGTTCGTGGTAACGAACTGTAAGTAAGGAGCGACCCGGCTCAATAGTAACCGAAACTCTAAAAAACGGGATTTTGATACCAATAGATACATCAAAAGAATCAAATTTTAATGCTGATTTCAAATATATAACTTTCATCAAGTTTAGTCCTACCCATCAAAAGTTATGCGCCTGAGAAAATTTGCCTGATTCTCAAAAAAAGGGGGAAACACCTCCTAAAAATTATAGAACCTTAATAAAAATCACACCATCATATTCAGCGTATCAGAGAACCCTACTGTAGAGGTTTCAAGCTCCTATCTACAAAAACGTGGAATTTTCCATTTTTTGCTAGAAGAAAGATCACGGGTGCGTGTTTATTTGTTTGTTTGTTTGTTTTTTTTTGTTTTTTTTTCCCCAGGGGTGATCGTATTGACCCACTGGTCCTAGAATATCATGAGAGGGCTCATTGGGATGGAAATCAAAAGTTCTAGTGAACATTTAAATTGACAAAAAGAAATGGAGGGCAACTAGGCCCCCTCCCACGCTCATTTTTTTCCCAAAGTCACCCGATCAAAATTTTGAGATAGCCATTTTGTTCAGCATGGTCGAAAATATGATAAAAATGTCTTTTAGGATGACTTGATCCCCCAAAGTCCCCAGGGGAGGGCTGAAAGTTATGAACTTTACTCAATGTTAACTTTTTGTTTTGGTTTTTGTTAAGCATACAGTGTTTTTCAGAGGAGATTTTGTCGGGTAGGTGGGGGAAGGAGAGGGTCGGGGGCTATAGGGAAGGAACTTTCCATGAAGGAAGTTTTCATGGGGGAAGGGAAATTGCCATGAAGGGGGCGCCGGACTTGCCAGCATTATTTATTGGTTATTGGGAAGTATACAACCATTTTCAGGAAGGATTTTTTCTGGAGGGGGGGGCTAGAGGAGGGGGTTACTCTGGAGAATATTTCCGTGGAGGATGTTTGTTTGGGGTAAGGGACATGTCTATGAAGGGGGCGCCGGATTTCCAAGCATTATTTAAGAAACGATCAGAAGTTAAATAAAAAAAGACAAGTTTTTTCAACTGAAATGTAAGAAGGAATATTAGAACTTAAAACGAACAGAAATTATAACGTATGTGAGGGGGTTCTCCCCCAAGTCAATACCTCGCTCTTTACGCTACAGTTTTTTTTAGTGCTTTCAAAAGAGCTATCTATTCTAATTAAACGGCCTTTGTGATTCAGGGGTTTGTGAATCAAATTTTTTTTAACTTTTAACGTAAAGAGCGTGGTGTTGACTAAGGGGAGAACCCCTTCATATAAGTAATAACATATACGTAATAAAAAAAACAATAAAAAAACAAGCGATACGGCTCAATAGTAATCGAAACTTTTAAAAACGAAATTTTGATGTCAATAAATACATCAAAAGAATGTGTTTAAAATGCTGATCCTAAATATATAAAACGGATTAATATTAGTATTACTCATCAAAGACTACAAGCCTGGGCAAATTTGCTCGATTTTTTAAAGAGGGGGGAAACATCCCCTACAAGTGAAAGAATATTAATGAAAATCCTGGTATTAGATTCAGCATATTAGAAAACCCTATTACCTAGGTTTCAAGCTTATATCTGCAAAAATCTGCAACTTTGTATTTTTTGCCAGAAGAAAAATATACGAATATAGAAGTTAGTTACGTAAGTTAATTTGTAAAGACATCCATTTAGCAAAATAAAAGTAAAATTTTTATGCAAATAAAAAATGCATTAACTAAAAAACGATCAGAAATTAAATAAAAAAAACAAGTTTTTTAAACTGAAAGTAAGGAACGACATTAAAACTTAAAACGAACAGAAATTATTCCGTATATGAAAGCGGTTGTCCCATCCTCAACGCCTCGCTGTTTACGCTAAAGTTTGACTCTGTCTCACAACTTTATTTTTTTAAACAATAAAAAACTTTAGCGTAAAGAGCGAGGCGTTGAGGAGGGGACAGCCCCTTTCATATACGGAATAATTTCTGTTCGTTTTAAGTTTTAATGTCGCTCCTTACTTTCAGTTTAAAAAACTTGTTTTTTTTATTTAATAACGAAACAAAGGCTAAGATGGCTAGACCACGTTTTACGGATGAAGAATGACAGAACTGCCAAAGATCGTGTCTCTTTGGCCATCCATATGAGACGAAACAAAAAGCAGCTTGTCCCCAACTGGGATAGAAGGGGTAAAAAAGATGGATTTAAAGCAAATAGAAAAATCACAGGAAGGGGTAAAGCTTCAATATATTGGGGAGGGGGAGGATTGGGCATAGTTGTGTTGGCCTCAGGTGGCTTCGTGTTGTAAGGAGCTATTAGCAGTAGTAGTAGTAGAATTAGAGGGCGTAAATATGTTAATTATGGGAAAAGGCATCCAAAATTGCATATTTTGATAAATTCTCGAAAAAAGATAGAACTAATGAAATATATCTTTCGAAGGCTTGTGCGTATGACACTTTTCGGTAATATTTCAAATTGAAAAATTAATTTGTTTCTAATTAATTCTTAGAACTAAAATGTGCAGCGTTGCATAGGGTACGACAATTGCTGGTAAAAACAACAAACAAAAACTTATGAATCCACGTTTCTTTGAATTATTAAATATGCGTATAACTCTTTACATGTTTACGGCTGCAATTTCCCTTTTAATTTTCTTTCCCTTTTAGTTTATTCTTCTTTGTAGATTTATATTTTGTTTTTATTTTCTTGTCATTTTATGATTTCTACAAATAAAATGTATACTATTAAACTAAAATTCCTGGTTAGCCAGCCATACGATGCTGGGTAAACAGTTCTTGAATATTCGATTGGTTCACTCGTATTTAAACCAAAAGTTATATTTATTACTAATTAATTCTAAAAAATCAAATATACCACATTACATCGTTTCCAAATTGCTAGTAACTAACTATTTCATAAGTTTTCCCATCATCGTTTCTCAGGATAATTAGATATACACATAACCTTTTAAATTTTGACAGCTGAAATTTTCTTGAACAAGATTTTTTTTTCTTTTTTAATTTATTCATCCTTGTAGATTTATATCTTGTTTTTATTTTCTCGTTATTTTATGATTTCTACAAATAGAATGTGTGTTACTACACCGTATACTCAAATTCCTGGTTAGGTATTCAATGCTGGGTGTACGATGCTTGGGTATACGATTGTTTTGAACATATTTTAAGCACGAACTTTCATTTAATTCTAAGTAATTCTTACACATAGAAATTGCAATATTACACTGTATATCCAAATCACTGTTTATATAATTATCTAAACTGATTATAAACTAATTATATAAACTGTGATCCAAATCGTTGGTAACAACTACAGCCAAGGCCGTATCCAGGGGGGGTTACCCGGTTTGAACCCCCCCCCCCCCCGAAATTTTGACCGACTCGAAAGTAAGTCGAAAATTAGTAAATCCTAGGTAAAAATCAGTAAAAGTTAGTCGAAAACTGATTCTAAAATTAGTAAACCCCCCCCAAAAAAAGTCCAAAATTAGTAAAACCCCCCCTGAACAAAAATCCTGGATACGGCCCTGCTACAGCCGTAAGCTTTTAAATTACGGTTTTTCAAAATAATTAGATATGCGTAGTTTATTTTACATTTTTACGATTACATTTTTACGATCTTTTACGATTGGAATTTTTTGAACAAATTTTCGTTTCTCTTTTAATTCCTTCTTTCCTGTAGGTTTATATTTGCTTTTTATTTTTACATCATTTAATAATTTCTTCAAATAGAGTGTGTGCTGTCACGCCATATTGCCAAATTCCTTTTTATGTGTACGATGCCAGGTAAACGATGCTTGGGTATACAATTGTGTCGCACTAGTTTCAAACCCAAATTTTAATGCATTCCTAATTAATTCTTAGACATAGAATGTGCAGCGTTACGCTGTATACCCAAGACGCTGATAACAACCACACCCATAAGCTGTCGAATCGAGCTTTATTAGAATAATTAAATGCACGTATATCCTTTTCATTTTGACGGATGGAATTTTTCGAGTAAATTATCCTTTCCCTCGTAACTCTTTCTTCTCTGTTGATTTATGTTTCCTTTTTATTGTCTCATCAATCTTCCTCAGAGCTAAATTTGCTTGCGAGCTAAAATTTATTGCTCCATAGCGTATGCATACATCTGCAAAACTTGTTTGGATAAACCGATTTCATGATATTTCCCTATGTTTATAGGATTGTGCACAACTATGTAGCGCTTTACTGGAAACACGATTGAAAAATGAAGTATTCAAAATAAAAATAATTTTTATTTTTAAATGAAAATTACTTTTAATAATAATAAAAACAATTATAATTTGTAATAAAATAAATATATAAAGTATATAAAGACAATAAAATAATAAATAAATAAATTATAAGGTTGAAAATAAAAACAATTTAAAAATACACACACTTTAAAAACATATTTCATTATATTCCCCTATATTTGTAGCGCTAACTATGTAGTGCTTTACTGGAAGCACAGTTTAAAAATAAAATATTCGAAATAAAAATAATTTTGATTTTTAAATAATAGATTACAATAATAAAAATAATTATAAAAATAATCATAATTCATAATTAAATAAAATATATAAATAAAAATTATATAACAAAATAAATAGTTAAATGATGATAATAATAAAAATGTAGACAATTTAAAAATAAACGTAATTTAATAACTGACTTCATGATATTTCACTATGTTTGTTGGCTATGCAAAACTATGTAGCGCTTTACTGGAAGCAACTTAAAAATAAAGTATTCAAAGTAAAAAAAAAAATTATTTTAAATACAAATTTTTTTTTATTAATATCAAAAATTATTATAATTTATAATAAACAAAACACATAAATAGAAATAATATAATAAAATAATTAAATCAAATAAAAAAATTATAATAATAAATTAAAAACAATTTAAAAATAAAAACAATTTGAAAACCATTTTCATGGTATTTCTCTATGTTTGTAGGATTATACAAGAATACGTAGCGCTTTACTGCAAGCACAAAGTAATGTAGGGTGTTTCTTACGCTAGAAAAGTAAAGCCCTTTAGGATACTGTTTGTAATTTAAAAATAAAGTATTCTTTACTATGTGTGGGTTTTGTGTTTTCAATAAAGAGATAGTTTAGCATAATCTTACTGTGGGACACATCATCAGTCGGTTTATTTGAAACTGTTTTATAGGTATGTGCCTTATATGCTACAAAGTAATAATTTTTAGTTCTTAACTTCAATATCGCTCTTTACTTTCATTAATTTAAAAAATAACCTTTTTTTCCTAAGGGAAGTAAAGAGCGAAGTTGAAACTTAAAGCGAACAAAACTTATTGCTGGATTTAAATAAGCTAAAGCTTATTTTGGTATGTTTGTATGATTATAGAAAACTAGCGCTTTACTGATAACACAAAACAATTTAAGAGTTTTAGTACAGTAGAAGCAAAATCCCCCTTCATTTACAGAATAATTTCTGGTTGTTTTAAGTTTTAATGTTATTCCTTACTTCCAGTTGATTTTTTTTAATTTAATTTGTGACGGTTTTTAAATAATGCTTGAAAATTCCCGTTCCCCTTGTAAATTTTCTCCTGGAAAATCCCACCAAAGAAAATGTCTGAATATTTCCCAATAACAAATACTAGGCTATATATGAAACTCTTTTTTTGAAGACTATGGGAACCAAAAGAAATAATGAACTGACGAATTCGAATAACTTGATTTATTTTTTTTCGAAATACTAAAAGAAAATGTAAAACAAAAGCCAAGTTTTTTCATCCAAAAATTATCAGAAAAAAATTAAGCTGAAAATCGCTCCAGTTTTGCCGATAAGTCGTAATTTTTTGGCGCAGTAGGAAAAACAACATAGGTTAAGAATTACCGTGATCTGCCTTAACAAATACAGGTTATCCACATAGTAATATAGAAGGCACAGAACCATGATTAAAAAAAGCCCTTTAAGGACTTGAACCTTTGACGTCCTAGTCGCACTTCCTGCACAGTTCGGCTTGCGGCACCCTGTGTATTTCACTCTGGATTTTCTTTGTTCAAACAATTATTGGTCAAAATCTTTGAAAGCAGAAAGAGAAATAAGATGACCCCCTGAACCTATCTTAGTTCTATTAATTCTCGAAATCCCTATCTTTCTAAGGTCTGTTTTTTGGGTTGTTTCAGATTATGAAGTTTTTAGGGTAGTATCTTATTTTGTCAGTGTCGCCACTTCAAAACGCTAAAACAAATAAGTGAAAGTAATTAGTCGATTAATTACAGTCCTCGACCTTGAACACCAAGGTAAATCACTTTTTTGCATGGTTAGCACTGATGGGTCTGCTTTGGTTTCTACCAGGGCTAGCAGATGACCAGAACATCATAGAGAGATGTTTAATGGCTCATTCGAACGAAAGTTAAATTTACTAGTGACTTTTTTTTAAGTGAACAAAAATACTGGAGGTTAGTTGGGCCCCTACTCCAACAGACCCCCTCTCCCCAAAGTTGTCCTTATTTTGGACGTCCAAATCCAGAATTTTTAGATATCCATTTTGTTCAACATAGTTCAGAGGTCCAATAAGTATTATTTTGATGATATGACCGTCAATAGTCCCTGGGGAAAGGTTGTACGTGGTATCGGGTGTATCGGTATTACGCGTATCGGTATCGGGCGTATTGATATCGACTGTATCGTACCGAGCATATCGGTACCGGGTGTTTTTTTTCAATCATGTATTTGTGTCTTTTGTTGTTGTTGAATCAGTAGCTGCAATCGTGGTTACAGCAGTAGTTGTAACCTAGTAAAGAGCAAACTACAGCCCATGGTAATCAAAAGTTCAAAAGCGCATTTTGAAAAAAAAATTGCCTAATGAGAAAAATCACCATTTGGCAATGATTTAAGAATGGCAACTCTATCATCGACAAATGAAATGACATCATTTTTAAATGATCGCCATTTGACAATGATTCAGGAATGGTAACTCTATCATCAACAAATGAAATGACATCATATTTATACATCCAGAAAAGGACTTATTCCAGATTTGCCTCTCACTTACTGGCACTATCTGTGTTGGCTTCTTTTGCAATTAGCCATGTCTAAATGCCTGCAACTACTTGATTTTAATTCAAAATCAACGGACTCCATTGTTTCGGTTAATATTAAAAGTAAAAATTTATTGAAACAACAAATTTTAGATGATTTTGAAAGAGAGCCTGTTACTCCTCGAAAATGGCATCAGGTCCAAATCAAAGTTGCATTATTGGAATCAGTATGGTCTAAAATTTTGTATATTGTTATTAGAGGCCCCACCTTGAACAACAAAGAAAATCTTTTTTTTTTGCATGGGTAACGATGATGTGTCCTTCTTTCCTTTTTTTTAACAAGGGCTAGCGAGTTACCAGAAAAACATAGAGGTGTTTAATAGCTCATTCGAACGGAATGAGCTGTTTAATAGCTCATTCGAACGGAAATTAAAATTTCTAGTGCCCTTTTTAAGCGACCAAAAAGATTCAAGGGTATATAGTCCCCCCCGCCCCAAAGACTCCCTTCTCCTATGTCGTCTGATCAGAATTATTAGACAGCAACTTTTTCAGCATAGTTGAAAGGTTCAATAACCATACTTTTGGTGTTGACCAGACCCTCCATAGTTCCTGGGAAAAGGTCTGTAAGTTACGCAATTATGGTCCTACAAAATCCAGTGGATTAAATTGGATTAGTAGAGTTCGTAGTTCAGTCGGCAGGGCTGGAACTTGGCTTTTGAAACTGGGAGGCTGTATCAAGAACCTTTTCATAGTTCTAATTGATTGTCGCTTCGAAGTTTTCAATCAATCTTTTTCTGGCCAAAATCAATCCAAACCTGTTGCTCTGTGCCAAAAAAATAACAGAAATAAGAACTTTGGCAAGACGCGATCTCTTTCGTTACTTAAAAAGGCCCTTAGATTTATAATCTATATATTACATTATATTATTATATTAATCTATATATATTACAATCCTAAATTATGATAATGGTACTTAGTACAAGGGGACCAACTTTCGGTCTATGATAAGACAGACAGTTTTTTAATCTTTTTCACAAAACAACTTTAATTCCATTTTATTCGCTACAGAAAGTAAAACCTTTAGGCTATTTGAAATATTGATGACATTATCCATTTCAGTTTATGGTAAGCTTGTAAGGAAAATGAGGGAAGGTCCCGAGGCCGGGTGTAATTGCTTGAAATGTGAGGAGAATGATTATGGGTTGGGCCATTTCCTCCTCCAGTGTAAGA
This sequence comes from Artemia sp. Qi Xiang Cuo, assembly GCF_049724085.1. Lineage (NCBI taxonomy): Eukaryota > Metazoa > Arthropoda > Branchiopoda > Anostraca > Artemiidae > Artemia > Artemia sp. Qi Xiang Cuo. Next base: position 5,623,762 of record NC_142811.1, read on the forward strand.
AGCTTTTTCATTTAAGGGGATCAATTATCCAAGAAGGGGAAGATAGGCTGCTTCGTGGGTTAATGAGGTCTGGGTCTCCCCTTTATATTGTGGCAGTAGTAAATTTTGTATTGAAGGGAAGGATGTCAAATGGAGTGTTATTTTTCTTTAGTATTTGCCTTTTTGGTATATCGCTTTAAAAGGCTTTTAAATACAGATTATTATTATTATTTTTCCAAAATTAATTAAAGTCCTAAACTTAAACCTAAAGTCCTTAACTTAAACGAATTAGTAAAACTCCCATAGATATTCCGATTGAACTTATAAAAATGTTTCCTGACAAATTGACTTAGCCACTAACACAAATTTTTAATTTAATTTCAACTTCTTCAGTTTACCCACAGATATGGAAAACGGGGTATGTTACTTTAATCCCTAAAAAAGATACTGAACTTAATTTCGATGGTGTGAGGCCAATCACTTTGAACCCCTTGTTCAACAAAATGTACGAAAGTTTTGTAGCAAATTGGCTAAAAGCTGGAGTTGAACCCCTCCTCGATCCACATCAGTACGGTAACAGAAAGAATAAATCAACATCCCTTTATCTAGTCAATCTTTTACATTTTATTTTTAAGCATGTTAATGAGCCTGGTAAATGGCTAAACTTAATAACAATTGATTTTAAAAAGGGTTTAGATTTTATTGATCATAATATTTTAATTTCTAAGCTTTTAAATGATGTTTGAGGGAATTCTGCTGAAGTGAAAATGATTCAGAGTTTTATAATAAATAGGTTCCAAATTCTAAAATATAAGACGTCTTTCTCTGAACCCGAGCCAGCTTTTTGTGGTGTACCTCAAGGTACCATTCTGGGTCCTATTCTTTTTCTAGGTAAGATCAATAATATTGCTAATGATTGTGAAAACTGCTGGAAATATGTTGACGACCTTACCTTTGGAGAAATTTGTGAAGCAAATGAATGTAGCAAAGCCCAAATTTTAATTGATAACGTGAAGACTTAAGTTTCCAGTTCAAATATGACAGTAACAATTTTAACCAAATTTTCTACCAACTATCTCTGATTCTCTTAAAGTCAGGAGGATTAAACTCTTGGGAGTTATTATTACCAGTGATACAAAATGAGAAGCTAACACATCTAGTCTAGTAAAAAGGGATAATGCTGGGATGCAGATGCTCAAGCTTATGTCGAAACATGGCGCCCCTCCAGATCACCTCCTCCGAATGTTTACATCTTTTGTTTGCCCAATTCTGGAATATGCATCTCCTGTATGGTATTTTGGACTGACGACTGAAAAAAGCGCCAGGATCGAAAGAGTTCAGAAAAGAGCTCTAATGATAGTATCAAAGCAGGCAGAAATGTCGTATGAAGAGCTGCTGACAAAGTTTAAAATGCAAACTCTGAAAAAAAGAAGAGACAAACTCTGCATTGATTTTGGAAGACAATCTCCGACCAACCCAATCCACAAAACCCTTTTCCCCCCTCAATCCACAACAAAACGCAGGGTTACAATGCCTGTTGAGAAACTTCAGCCGGTACGCTGTGCCCATCAGCGGTTAGCGAGAAGTTTTATACCTAGTTTTGTTAAAATGTACAACGAAAATCAGGAGGATTGATTAGTTTTTTTTTTTTTTTTTTTTTTTTTTTTAAATGTTCAACTTTTAATGTGACTCTATGCTCGTATAATGTAACTAATACTTTTTAATGTGACTATACTAAAGAAATTTGGCAGTGCCATGAAGATTTTAGTGAAAATAAAAGTTTACCTATCTATCTATCTATGATACCAATTTTCCCAAAGATGTAGATCGTTTTGACCTATTTAGGTCGTTTTTACGCACCGGAAAACGAAAAATTATGTCATTATGAATAATCTTATTAAAGAAATACTAATCGCCGAATGAAGATCGGTACCCTAATACAAAAATTAGTATTATAATTTTTCTGCCACAATGAGTAGCATTTAATGTGAAGCAATTAAGAATTCGACTCACTTCACAGCTATCAAACTGGGATTCATTTCTCTAAAAGCTAAAAATCAACTAATTTGTCATGGAACAAAGTGTTTTTAGAAGGTCTTACTTATGTTCAAGGATTTCAATCTTTAGGGGTTTCTAATTTCAGTCAAAAGACAATTCGCTTTTTAAAGGGCTTTCAATTAATAATATTTTTAATATTTTAAATTAGTTAAAATTAATAACATTAAAGAGGATGCAATGGGGAAATGAAATTTTCAAAAGTATGCCAATTTTCTGAAAAAAAAATCAGAGCACTGTGTTCGAGATTAATAAGATTTGTAAAAATAATCATCCATAATGAAGAAAATACATAACTTTGTACTTTTTTTTAATAAAATGGCTCCGTGAACTCCGTTAAAACCCAATGAAAGCATTGTTGTCAGGTTGAATTAGCTCAGCCAAAGTAACGGGCTAATAAATCTTAGGTTAACAATGAGATATTCTTTAAAAAATGTTTCTAATCTAATTCGCTAAACAATTCCATGGAAAGGCTTCACACTTTTCACAATCTGGTTTACATCTTGCAGGGCCAGTTTTTCTGTCGCCCATGGTACGCTTCTAACACATATGGCGCATGTTACTTAGTGTACGGTTTCTGAAACTGGGCATCTCCTTAGCTTCTGGTTCAATCTTGCAAACAATTTTCAGAGTTGCAAATTCAATAGAATACCGGAAATCGCTATAGAGCCTTAAGGGAGATATAGTTTCCGGATCATGAATCCCTCTGGAATAGAGCCCTATTGCTGTAAAACTTCCTTCAAAGTCTTAGAAAGTATAGGAGAGAAAGTTAGTCTATGAGAATTAATGTTACCTTAGAAACAAAAAAGGAAGTATTTAGCCAATTTGCGGGAATAGGATAGAAATTTTGGGAAAGGGAGAAAAAAGAACGTGAAAGGAATGATCAGTTGAAAGATAACGATGGTAAGTAAGAGGGTTGAATACTGAAAAAAAAATGCCTGTCTTATTAAGGTTTTTGTTTCTTGTTTATGGGGAGGGGTGAAAGAGTAAAATAAAAAAGATATAAAAATGGAAAATTTGTGAACCAGACATCCTAATGATCCCTCCAGGGACATGTGCAGGGGGTACGGCTTGCCCTCCTCCCACTCGAAATCTTAAATTTCCCTAAATCTCAGGGAACTCTATTCAAATTATCAAATAATTTACTTTTATTATTTGACCCAGGAAATAAAATTCGGCGTACATGTCTGACCCCCAGTTCCTAATCAGCTTAAATTTTTTTTAACTATGTCAAAACTATTTTCAATAAGGTTTAAAATCCTTTAGAACTGGCGATTAGTGAAGTTGGTTGAAAACCTATACAGAACCACAGCACAAGAAATGGAAAGGATTAGTTTCGGACAGAAAGGTTATCACAGAAATCAAGTCTTGTGCACCTGGCCTCGAACTCTTCGGAAACTAAAATCGGAATAGCATTTTGCTAAATTCAGGACCCAGATGCGTCTAATGTCGGGATAGCAGATTGCTGATTGGATAAAATTTATTGATGTGGTTCCGAGGGGTAGGTCATCTAGAATATGTCCTCCCGTATTTTCCTTGATTAGAGGAACCTTGTATACTTTTTAGTAAATAAAAAGGTTTTATTCTCAAAACTTCAACTTATGGTTCTTGGGAGTGGAGGGCAGGAAGTGGGGGCACATGGACGTTTATTTTCTGTTTTCTTCCATTCATATTATTTGAATTATGTTTTTCTAGCCAAATGTTTTTTGCTTGTAGAGATCCCATCGATACTACTACTACTAACAACTCAGCGCAGCACCAAGCCGCCTGAGGTCAACATAACTATGCCCACACCTTCTCCTTTCCAATATTTTCAAAACCTCCCTCTTTAAACCCTCCCAGAAAGTTCTCATTTCCTTTAAATCTTTCTTTATGACATCCTCCCACCACAACCACGGACGACCTGCTTTCCGTTTAAGCCTAGACGATTGGCCGAAAAGAACAATCTTTGGTAATCTGTCATCTTTTATTCGCAGAATGTGCCCTAGCTATCTCAACCTTTCTCTCATTACAGCCCTAGAAAGCAGGATTGGACCACATTTTTCGTATGTTCAACTGTTTGAAATACTGTCATTAATCCGGGTACCCGGAACAATCCGTAGGCAATTTCTTTGGAAAACATCAAGTAAATCTTCATCTGCTTATCTGAGCGCCCATGCTTCAGAGCCATATTTGACTACTGTTATCACTGTAGCTGTAGCTTCAAATATTCTAATCTTTGTTTGCAGGCTTATCTTCCTATTCTTCAAAAAAAAATTTTACTGTAAAAACCAGAACACCCTGAGCCTTGGCTATTTTACTCTTAACAACATCACTGTTCCCACAGTCTTTACTAATTAAACTACCAAGTTAATTGAAGCTGTCCACCTGATCAATCTTTTCGTTACCCAACGTCAACTTTCCATCTTCACTTATTCCTAGCCTTAATGACTCAGTCTTCTTAACATTTATGTTCAAATCTATCCTAGCCCCCTGAACTCGCGAAACCTCTAAAAGTTCATTCATTTTGCTCACGCTTTCATCTAGGATACTTAAAGCATCAAAATAATCTAAGTTCAGGATAGGTTTTCCTTCCCATTTGATTCTATAGATTATGAGCAACCGTTCGATTACTATGTACGAGAATAACACTGCTGCTGTTAAGGCAGAAAAGGAGGTTAGCGGTTGGTTTTGTGTTAAATCAGGAGTTAAGTAGGGATGGGATCAATCCCCCTTCATATGGATCATTTTGTTGGTTTTCAAACAGTTCGTGTTAACGAATTGTAAGTAAGGAGCGACCCGGCTCAATAGTAACCGAAACTCTAAAAAACGGTACCAATAGATATATCAAAAGAATAAAATTTTTGTGCTGATTTCAAATATCTTAATTTCACTAGGTTTAGTCTTATCCATCAAAGGTTATGAGCCTGAGAAAATTTTCGGATTTTCGTAAAATGGGAGAAACAGCCCCTAAAAATCACGTGATCTCAATGAAAACCACACCAACAGATTTAGCGCAACCAAGAACCCTGCTGTATAGGTTCCAAGCTCCTATCTGCAAAAACGTGGGATTTTGTATTTTTTGCCAGAAGAAAGATCACCGATGCGTATTTATTTATTTATTTCCCAGGGGCGATCGTATCGACCCAGTGGTCATAGAATATCACGAGAGGGCTCATTTTATCAGAAATTAACAGTTCTGTTGCCCTTTTTAAGTGACCAAAAATTGGAGGGCAACTAGGCCCCCTCCTCCACCCCTTTTTTCCAAAATCGTCCGATCAAAATTTTGCAACAGCCATTTTGTTCACCATAGTTGAAAGGCCCAATAACTATGCCTTTGGGTATAACATGGCCCCTCTCCACAGCCCCAGGAGAAAGGTCTTTAAGTTATAAACTTTGCTCATTGTTTGCGCATAGCATTTGTTATTCGGACGTAGGCATACATGTTTGGGTGGGGGGAGGGGCAATCTTTCTGCTTGGGGTTTTTCCATAGGGGGATTTTCCATGGGGAAGGAAGTTTTCAGGGAGTGAACTTGTCAGGGGAAATTATACACTGATTGACTGTCAGAATTCTTATGCAAAATTCTTTTTATATGTCTTGCTTTCTCTTTTCCGTCTCAATTTTGCACGTGGAGTGGTTAAGAGTAATTATCCAAGGTAAATTTTCAACGGGATTGATTGTCTAGAGGGTATACTTTTCAATTATTAACCTAAAAGGGAGAATTTGATCGACACATCCTCTACGTTTTTTAAAACCATGCTGTTCTTCTTTTCAAACTTTGTCTACAGCATCTCTGAGTCTAAAAAGTATCATATTACTAAGTAATTGTCTGTCTACAGAGACCAGACTAATGCCTCGATAATTACCATACACACTCTTATCACCTTTATTGATATCACCTTTATGTGCCGTTTTATGACCAAACACCGTGTTGGTTATAACTAGATTGTTATACGTACAACATTGCAACAGTCTGTAGCCATTGCTGTTTTCTTTTCTTACACCAAATTTACCTTGGCTTGGACAACATCTATTCCTATTTCTACCGACCTGGGCGTTAAAATCTCCTGGGCGTTAAATAAAACACCATATTTCTACCTTGGATCCTGTCTCTTGGCTCCTGTAACTGTAAGTAAAATTCACCTGATTTACTAGCATCTCCGTCAGTTGATTCTACAGGAGCATATACTACTATAAGTGATACTCTGAAGTTTTTAGTCATAAAATGAGCTATTAGTATTCTATCATTAATACCTTCCCAGCCAAAACAAGACTTTGCAGTTTCCTTATTCATCATGAGCCCTACTCCCTGTCAATGAACCCCATCCTTCCTGCCTGAGTAAACAAATTCTGTATCACCTAATTTCATGCTTCCTACGGCTTAGATATGAGTTTCTGAAACTCCTAATAAGTCCATTTCCAATCGTCTGAGTCCGTCAGTCAAAATGTCATTACGATAGTTATTTTTTATCGTCGTAATATTTTAAGTTCTTTTTTTTTTAATCATTGAAATTAGTTTGGCTTCCGAAAACGCACTGGTCCCGGATAGCAGTACAGGACGGAGACCAATATATCTTCTCAAGTCTACACCGAAGTGCTTAAGCTGGTATAGAACCGGACAGCGAGAAGTCCCTGGGACCTCCAATATGAATGGAGGCTTTGTGCAATCCTGGGCCCATCTAGGTCACAACATGATTTTCAGAACTTGGCAATGCTCTTCTATCAACAAGAGTCAAAATCCTGCACAGACAGTCTCAAGCATATTACCTCTGACTCATTACGTATTCATGTCTAAAAATAGTATGCTACTACGAGGAGGCAGCGCATAGTTGATAAATTAGCTAGGAAGAGGTTTTTTAGTCCAAAAATGCCCACCAAAACAGACGAAGCCCAGAATAATTATCCAATAATCAGAATCCTGTGCACTCCTCAAGTGGGAATAGAGTTGACCTCAAGATCTCCAGCCTTGCAGGTACCCCAAAGGGGCCGAGGCAGCCTTTGCAGAGGCCGTTGCTCATAGATCTTGATTTTACGCCCTGCCGCAGTGGTCCTCCTGTAGAGGGTCCTCCCACGATGGTATTTTGCATTACCATGCAATTTTACCCATTACTTGGAGAAGATTTGTAACTCTTGGGACGTGTGCACATGCTGGTGGGTTCCGTTGAGTATACATATGAGGGGCCTTCTTCCTCCTCCACCCGCATTTAAGACCCTAGGCAAGGGTTCCATAGTCTCTACAATGAACCCTCAGGGACAAAGTCCACCTTGGTCCGTGCCTCCATTGGAGGTTCCCTACATATCTGTAGGGCGTTCCCCAATCGCCACCTGGGACACGCTGAGGGGCCCGGGGGAGACTCCTACTGAGCAGTAGACTCGTAAATCATAAATATACACATGTAAATACATATAGATACACGTATACATATCTTTACATACATAAATCAGGTATCAATCAGAGAGTCCTGATGCTCTCATCCAGAAATATTTGGAATTCCGTACTTTTTGCCAAAGAAGGATCAAGGATATAAGCAACAACAAGAAAATCAACAGGGAATGTACCTAAGACAGTAAAATTGTTATAAGCCTTAAAAATGTTTTTGCTTTGTATCCAAGAGCCGTCCTCAGCAAGCTACGCATAAAAACTACTTACTATAAAATGAGATTTTAAAAACTGAAATTGAAAAGTTAAAACAGTCCCAAGTCTATTTCTTATGATGGAAAGGCAGTTCGGTCTTCGTCGTTATTTAAAGATCATGGACGTGTGTTTTTTGTGTGTGTTCCCCCAGGGATAATCGTATCGAACCAATGGTCCTTCAAAATTGGGAGAGGGTTCAAAAATTAAAGTGCCCGTTGGTTTGACCAATCAGAAAATAGAACTACCCCCTTCCCATTCCCATTTTTCCCCAAAAACATCTGAGTGAAATTCTGATATAGCTATTTGGCTCATCATAATTGGAAGATCCAATAAATACGCCTCAATGGATGATTAGACCTTTTGACTAGTTTCAAAAAAATGACAATTACAAAATTTTGACCAGTTTTGAGGAGAGAGTGCGCATAAAAAGGGCAAGGAGAGGGGGGGGGGGCTAGTTTTTCTCCAATCTCTCTTCAACTCCCCTCAACACACTTTGGAAGTTTCAATCTAATAACATCAGCCATTGCTTTGATATTGCTCATTGTCTCTCTTCACAGCCAGCAAGGACTAAGTATGTTTTGCATCCCTCTCAACATTTCATAAAAGTTTCACCTTAATGCTCTAAGCTTTTTTGGAGGTCCAGGATCATACATGTACTCTTTTCTTAATAAAATTTTTTTTTATAATTTAACAGTGAGCAACTTACATAACTTATAGCCCTTGCATCAGGGGCTACGTTAGGGGAGGGGGGTACTGTCAACCCTGGAGACATATTCATTTGACCTTTGAACTATTTTGAATAAAACAGTTATCTCAAAATTTAAACCGGATGCATTGGGGGGGGGGGCATTGGGGTTGTGGCCCTTGGATCATTTTTGAATCTTAAAAAAGGGCACTGGAGCTTTCGGTTTCCGACTGACTGAGTCCCATCCTAAGTTTATACGACCACCTTTCCCATAAAAACCTTATATATTAACATTAGGCAACTTCCATTGCTTACAGCCCCTGTCCCGAGCGTTGGAAGGAGAGTTGTCAACCCTGGAGGCGTGGTTATTTGATCTTTGAACTCGTTTGAGCAAACTGGCTATCTCAAAATTGTGATTGGATGCGTCTGGGGTAAAGGACGTAGGGGACGGGGCTCCATTGATTTCCGTCCAATCATTTTTGACTTTCGAAAACGACGCGCGAACTTTTAATTTGTAATCAAATGAGCCCCCTCCCAAGTTTACACGACGATCCCTTCTAAATAAAAAAAATAAATGCTGGGAAAAATAAAAATTAAATAATGATATATTGAAGGCTTAGGGCTGTGTACTATAAGCAATGCTATAGTATTGCCTCTGACTTAAACAGGTGAGTAGAACTTTTAATTTCCCTTCTAATGAGCATTCAAAATTGTCCAGAGGAACATGATGAGAATCATCCGGGGGTGAATTTTCCGAGGAAAGATTTTCCGCAGAGGCAGGAATTGTCATCTCCTTTTTTGAATCCACACAGGGCATTTAGAACTTCCATTTTGTTGAAGACATATCCAAGCCGAATCGACCTATCCTTAGTCAGCACCACGTCTGAGCGATATTAGTTAAAAAAAGGGTGAAGTTGAAACTTCAAAGAAACAGAAATTACTACTTCGCAGTTTATGCAATGTATTTTTGAAAAACTGCTACAGATAAACCGGTTCGTTCCATTCCCCAATTTGTAGAATTCTGAAAAAACAGGGCTTTGCTGACAACAGAAAACCAACGCAACAAAATAGAACTATGAGTAGAAAACCGTTAATTAGCATACAAAAATTAAAAATTTATTTATAAAGCTTACAATAATCTTTAGCCAGCCATGAAATCAATCAATTTCCTATTCGATAAAACTCAGATAAGCTCAGTTTCCAGTAGAGCTCCAGTTTAACATTATCGCAATAACATTACTCGAAATAATAGTTACAGTTTTTGCTTCGTGTTCGACATGTGATTGAATTTTGTATTAAACTCGATAACCTGTTTCTCTTTTAGAAATCCAAACAAAAGTCCTGATTCAATTTACACAAGGGATTACTGGCCTCCATATGACCCAATAAAGAAAGAGTATATATTTCTGGCACCTAAGAACAATACAATTGGTCGTGGATTGCGGGCGAGACAGTGCGCATTTTGGAAAAAATTCCTCCCTCAGCTGATGCAAATAAGTAAGTGTAGTAAGTATAGTAAATGTAAATAAGTAAGTGTAGCGTATTTTTTCAATTACTTTCAGATAATATTTTATCATAAAATAAAGATATACCTAGCATATACATGGATATACCTGTGTAGTAAGAGCAGAGTCCAGGGCCGTATCAAGGATTTTTTTTTTCGGAGGGTATTTTATACTCGGAAATTTTTCGGGGAGGGAGGTTACACAATAAAAACCCATAAAAATTTGTTTATATCCATTTTTGTTACGTTTTCACGAGTCTGACAAACACTTCAGGGGAGGGTTCATAACCCCTGCCCCCCGAACACGGCCTTGGCAAGATTTATAGTCAGAGCAAAAAATAATGACGAAGACCACACTGCGTTTCCATAACGAACAACAAAAGCATGAAGAACAATAGGGAAATCTTTTTGCAAGACAGTGGAGATAATTTGAATGAATATTTTGGCCCTATGTCCAAGGGCCGTCCTCAATAAGACAAAAATATATAAAAGATAAAAGACTTACAACAACATGCAACCAATCAAACCAAAAATTTAAACTTTTTCAAAGCAGTCCCATCATCCTTACTTCAGCGAAGTTCAACCAGGACTGATAAAAAGTGAGGTAAAACAAGGCGATTCAATGAGATGAAAGGAAAATAATTTAAAAACACGTTCTTATTGCTAATCCCGCCTTTTTGGCAGGTAATCTCATTTTTTATAATAAATATTCATTCAATTCAAATTATCATATTCATTCAAATTATCTTCACTGTCTTGCAAAAACATTTCCCTATTTTTCTTCGCACTTTTTTTGCTCGTTATAGTAAGAGCATGATCACCTCCGGAAGGAGTGATCGAGAATACTTCCAAAGGGGCTCAATTTAATGGAAACTGAAAATTCTAGTACATTTTTAAGAACAAAAAAAAATCAGAGGGCAACCCATCCACCTCCCATGCCGTTTTTTCAACGAGGCTCCCGACACACTCCATGAAATTTGATCAATAGTTTCCGATCGCTAAATGTCCAAAACTGACGAAACATCCATAAATATGGTTCAGCGGATGGGAAGGATTTTACATTGAATTTGGGTTTATAATCTCGCTTAAAACTTTCAAGGTACATTCCATGGGTCATGCGGTATACTTATTTTATGGGGAGGAGGAGGGTGCTTGGGGACTCAGAGATGAGTTAAAAACCTTATATTCTTGATCAGTTCGATACTTACAGCCGTAAGAAGGGAAAATACGCAAGCAATATATTGGTTCCATGAGATAGGAACAAAGTGCCAAAAAAGAGCCAACAACTTTTTTTTTCTGAATGTACAAAAACTAAAACAACCAAGAGAATCTTAATCAAGAAAAAATTAGTATAGAGGTATGAGCCCCAAAAACCAGTGTTCCATAAGATGACAACTTTCGATTGTCTTGAAACTTATATTCTGTAGTCCTTGGGCCTTGGGATACCAAAACGTGTTTTCCCAATCCGTTTGAACTTACAGCCTAATGCAAAAATAACGGTTTAGGGGGGCGCTCCCTCTCTTGGGTCAAGGGAGCCCTGATGCAAAAAAAAGTACTGATTTACCCCGTACAAGAGCCAAAAAAAACTCTTTTTTCTGAACGGCTTGAAATTTACTCCCATAAGCTCCTTGGCAAAGAATAGCCTACCCTTACGCAATAACAATAAGGCTGGAGGCAGGGACTCCACCCCAACTGGTGCCATAGAATATTTTCCCGATTGGCTTGAAACTTAAATGTATTATTTCTTGGGCCAAGGGGACGCGAAGTCGAAAAAAAAAAACGTTGGTTGAACTGGAAATAGAACCTAAATAAAGTTAAACATGGCATTGGTCAAGGTCCTTGGACCGTGCAAAAGCCAATGCACAAGAAAAAGATAAAAAGAAAGTTTGGTTCCCCCAAAGATGGAGCCAGAGTAAGAGACAAATATACGTTTTTTCCTATTGGCTTGAAACTTTTAAGTGGGGATGAATTAACTTAACCTAATATTACCCTCACCCCTAATGTCCAAATATAGAGCCTAAGTTATACAAGTCCAGTGCATTCTGTCACCCCTTATTTGTCTTTGTGGCTATGAAACTGGTTTTCATAGATCGTGCATTATCCTTGTTATCCTTGGCAAATTATCCTTAGCATACTTTCATCCCCAGACATATCCTCAGAGGCTGTGTGGGTCAGTTAAACCTAAAGATATAGTTTTGAACCTTTCAACTATGCTAAACAAAATGGCTATCTCAAACTGTTAATCAAACAATTTTTGGGGAAAAAGGAACGTGGGAGGGGAGCTACTTGCCGTCCGATCTTTTTGGTCAAATAAAAGGAACACCAGAAATTTTAATTTCCATTCAATGAGCCCTTTCTCCTGTGTTCTAGGACCATTGGTACGATCGCCCCTGAAAAAAAAGCAAAAAATTAACACGCATCCGTGATTATTCTTCTGGCAATTAGCACAAAGTCCAACACTTCTGCAGAAAGATGCTTGAACTCTAGAGTAGGGTTTTCTGATACGCCGAATTTGATTGTCTGATTTTAATTAAAATTTTTTGACTTTTAGTGGGTGTGTCCTCCCTCTTTCAAAAACCAGACAAATTTTCACAGTTTTCTTACCCTTTTATGGGTAAAACTAAGCTTAATGAATCTTATATATTTTGAATCAACATAATAAGCCGATGATACATCGATTGATATTAAAACTCCGTTTCTATAATTTGGGTTACTATTGAGCCTTGTAGCTCTATTCTTACAGTTCGTTACCACAAACTGTTTGATATGTTAGCACATAAATCCAAAAACTTAAAGAATGGGACGTTATCTGCGCTTATTAGGTGTTTCAACTACAAATAAGAGAATCTGGAGTTTCGATTATATATATAAGAAGTAAAGATTAAAATCATTAGACAATTCCCAAAGTAGATAATCCCAACCGACATCAATCATCAAGCTACAATCAACTTAATCTATTTAGTTATGTTACAAGTCTTGTTATAAAAAGCACTAAGTCCTATTTTCTTTTTCAATGGTCTCTTTTTTCATTTGGAAAATTATATTAAAGTATACCTACCTTCTTATTTTTCGATGACTCCATTTCTGTTCTATTTGTAGATGTAGAGGGTGTATTCATGTCCAACATTTACTCCACTTTCAACGGTTTTAACGTAATAAAATCTAATTTAGAACAGATAGATTACAGAGAAAAAACCATAAATGTGAAGACAAAAATTCGACCTGAGCAAATGTTGTGAATTAGGAAGTATAGAATATTTTGGCAATTTTGCGATTAACTAAGTTAACCTATTATCTTGATGATAACGTTCTTGGGTCTATTTCTGATTAAATGAAAAGAACAAGTTTTTTTTTTACTGAAAGTAAGGAAAGACGTTAAAACTTAAAACGAACAGAAATTATTCCGTATATGAAAGGGGCTGTCCCCTCCTCAACGCCTCGCTCTTTATGCTAAAGTTTTTTATTTAAAAAAATAGAGTTGTGAAAAAGTCAAACTTTAGCGTAAAGAGCGAGGCGTTGAGGATGGGACAGCCCCTTTCATATACGGAATAATTTCTGTTCGTTTTAAGTTTTAACGTCGTTCCTTACTTTCAGTTAAAAAAACTTGCTTTTTTCATTTAATTTTTGAACGTTTTTGAATTAATGCAGGTTTTGATTTTGGCTTACCATACATGATTAATTAAAACAAATTTGCGTATTAATTTTACTTTTATTTGGTTAAATGGCTTTCTCGAAACTTGTTTAATTTTATTTACGAACGTTTTTATTAGTAATAAATATACGTAACTTACGAATTAACTTACGTAACGAACTTCTATCTTCATATATTTCTAATACGTATATTAGGGGGCTCGCCCCCAAGTCAATACCTTGCTCTTTAAGCTAAAGTTCGAATTTTGTTCCAATTCTTTAAAAATGACCTCTTAGTCACAAAGGTCGTTAATTGGAATAAATAACTCTTATGAAAGTACAAAAAGATCTTTGCCTTAAAGAGCGAGGTATTGACCAGGGGGTGAACCCAATCATATATGTAATATTTTCTTTTCGTTTTAAGTTTTGATGTTGCTGCTTACTTTCAGTTGAAAAACTTTTTTTTGTATTTAAATTCTGATCTTTTTTTTAAACAATGCTGGGAAATCCGGCGTCCCCTTCATATCAATGTCCCTTCCCCCATGAAAACTTCCGTCATGGAAAGATCCTCCCACATAACCCCCGACCCTCCCCACTACCAGAAAAAATCCTGCCTGAAAACGTCTGTATACTTCCCAATAACCAATACTAGCCTATACGTTAACATTGGGTAAAGTTCATAATTTTCAGCCCGTCCCCCCTGGACTTCGGGGGATCAAATCATCCTAAAAGACATATTTATCATATTTTTGAACATGCTGAACAAAATGGCTATCTCAAAATTTTGATCGGGTGACTTTGGGAAAAAATATGAGCTTGGGAGGGGGCCTAGTTGCCCTCCATTTTTTTGTTCACTTAAAAAGGGCACTAGAACTTTTAAGTTCCAGTCCAATGAGCCGTTCCACGATATTCTAGGACCACTGGGTCGATGCGATCATCCCTAGAAAAAAAAAGAACAAAACAAATAAACACGCATCCGTGATCTTTCTTCTGGCAAAAAAATGCAAAATTCCACATTTTGTAGATAGGAGCTTGAAACCTCTATAGTAGGGTTCTCTGATACGCTGAATATGATGGTGTGATTTTGTTATGGTTCTATAGCTTTTAGGGGGTATTTCCCCCTTTTTTCGAAAATCAGCCAAATTTTCTCAGGCAAGTAACTTTTTATAGGTAAAATTAAACTTGATGAAACTTATATATTTGAAATCAGAATTAAAATCTGATTCTTTTGATGTATCTATTGGTATTAAAATTCCGTTTTTTAGAGTTTTGGTTACCATTGAGCCGGGTCGCTCCTTACTTACAGTTCGTTACCACGAACTGTTTGATTAGCACCAGTTTCCACTTTTATAAGTTTCGTTTTTTTATTTTGTTTTAAGCATACATAATCAATCTTACAGAAAGATCTTTCCCTAATTTAGGCGACGAAACTAAAGAAGTCAATGTAATTTTTCGCTAATATGGTTATTAAGGTTTGTTGTATATATCAATATGATGTCACATATGATGACTTAGGAAGAAAAATGAGCGTGGGAGGGGGCCTAGTTGCCCTCCATTTTTTTGGGTCACTTAAAAAGAGCGCTAGAACTTTTGATTTCCATTCCAATGAGCCCTTCCACGATATTCTAGGACCACTGGGTCGATACGATTACCCCTGGAAAAAAAAAAAATAAACACGCATCCGTGATCTTTCTTCTGGCAAAAAATGCAAAATTCCACATTTTTGTAGATAGGAGCTTGAAACCTCTATAGCAGGGTTCTCTGATACGCTGAATATGATGGTGTGATTTTCATTAAGGTTCTATATTTTTTAGGGGTCTTTCCCCCTTTTTTCGAAAATCAGTCAAATTTTCTCAGGCGCATAACTTTTGATGGGTATGACTAAACTTGATGAAAATTATGTATTTGAAATCAGCATTAAAATATGATTCTTTTGATGTATCTATTGGTATCAAAATACCGTTTTCTACAGTTTCTGTTACCATTGAGCCGGGTCGCTCCTTACTTACAGTTCGTTCCCACGAACTGTTTGATATGGACATATGGTGGGAAATCAGAAGTTTCAATCTGTAATATATTAGGAATTGCAGTGTATCACTATTTTATGCTTTTTTTTTATTAATTAGCTTCTTGTATGATTTATTCGATTGAATCATCAATCTACGCACCATATAGTGAAAAATCCTGAGATTTAGGTAAAAATCACTACTTTTAGAAAAAAAAATCACTAGATAGAAGAAAATCATTAGGGAATATAAAAAACCACTAGAAATAGTGATAAATGACTAGGGGTGGCCACCCTGCTTAGAAGAAGCCTGATTCTCTGATTCAGATATAAAAAAAATCATAGCAAAAAATTCAAACAAAACGAAACTAGCATAAAAAACCAGCATTCATACAAAACGAAACTAGCAAAAATGATGTAAAACCATCACACGTATTTCCCAATCCATTTTGAAGTTGTATGTAGACCAGGCCAATAAAATCTTAATAAAGACCACGAATTTTGAAAAATAATAGGAATAAATATAATATATATAAAGAAATACAGAAATTAAATGTAAAATCGTATAAAGAAATAAATATAATAACGTCATTATTATCAAAATAATAATGAAAAATAACCGATCAACGATATCGACAACTAGATACAGTGTTTTTCTGTGCCTCTCAAATAGTTCACCCCCTGATATACTTTATCCCGTATATGGTCAAATGTTAGCCTACTTTTTCAACTATGTTTCGGATTAGTTTTGCTTGAACTAAAGCTATGAAATTCTCCATTGGTGCGAAATTACATAAGTTCAAGATACGGTAATAAAAATTTACAAACATCTCAAAAATGAACTTAATTCTGACTCCCAGGTCTAAGTCTTAACTAATAATAAAAAAAAAAAAAAAAAAAAAAAAAAAAAAAAAAAAAAAAAAGTACCGCAGAAACTAAATAAGAAACAGATTTACTTAAGGAAAGCTAACATTATTTATAAAGGCAAAAATTTGAAACTGTTTTTGACTGCATTGATTCGTTACACCTGAAAACGGGTATTTTTTCTTATCTCTGACAGGGCGAAAACTTAGAAGGCATATAGGCATAGCCAAGTCCAGACAGGGAGAAGGGAGTTTCAATGAAGACAAAATCTATTGTAAACAATTTCTTGTATTGTCGGCCTACTGACTCGTGAAGCCCACAATAAGGTCCACATATACTCCACTGTGATCGTGGACACATAGGTCCAGTCTCATCGGCATGCAATTTACAGGTTCATAAAAAAGAGTGCAACTCAAAAAATCTGCGCGCGCGCGGCGAAGAGGACTCCCTATTAAATCAACTGGGTTAGATAATGATTATCATTCTTTTTTTTAGCTTAAAAGGTAATCCTCTGCTGGGAATTTGCAGGTGTTTATTTTGATTGCTTAGATCTTTAACTGAGCTATAGTTCACTGCATCAAATGTTTAGTTAAAGTTCTGTCTCAATTTTATCCAAACGTTTTTAAAGTAATTTAAGAGGTCCAAGTAGCTAGTCGTGAACTATAGCCGACTTTACCGTAGTCAAGTTAAGTACCGTTTTTTATTTCGATTCTTACTTTTTCTATCATCATTTCATAAAAGAGTGCAAATAGCAAATAATGGGCAAAAAGAATGCAAATCCGGTTCGTGGTGTGAAAGAGTGCAATGAAAAAAAAGAGTGCATTTCACACAAAAAGTGTGCGAGTTGGCAACTCTGCAGGATAAGTCCCAACTGGGCATTGAAATGACAAAATTCCAAGTTACACGATAGAGAAAGATCCAAGCCTAAGTTCTAGACTGAACCAACGCAAACACGAGCCAAGTCCAAAGTGCGAAATTTTCCTGAATCGCTGAAAATTGATTCTGTGCAAAAAGAACAGAATTTTTGAATTGCTGTAAAACGAGCTACGCCCTGAAACGGTACAAAAACAAGCTAATCCCTGAGCTGGTACAAAAACGAGTCAGGTCCAATCAGCAAAATTTCGGTTACACGAAAAGTTCCCTTCCCTCCCTACTGCTAACTACCTTTCTGATTTTTATCAGAAAGGTAGGCACGTAGCACTTTGTTACAGAAATACATAAGCATACAGTAATTTTCAATGTGTAGACTACGATTTGGGGAATAGAATGGGTTCTTGGCTTCTGCAATCTCCTCCGCCACTGTACTGACAAGTTTTAAGCAGACACACATGTACTTAGCACTTTTTTCTGAACGAGAGCAATACAAGGCACTTAAGTCCTTCAATTCTATGGAGTCATAAAGTGGCTCCATGGCTCCTCTAACACAACACTACTGCCAATTTTTCAGGAGAAAGATAGCTAAGTTTTCTTTCCAGTTGTTTTAAATTTGATTTTATAATCAATTCTAATTTTCGTTTGTTTGATAGCGATGTTTTTTGTTTTAGTTTGACTTACTATATGGACATTTATGCTCATTTCAGGTTTTAAAATCACTCTTTACTTCTCATCAAAAACTTTTATTTTATTATAAACTTTTTAATAGCAATAAAACCTTTCAAGGTTTCAAGTGTTTATGCAGTGGCACCAATACACGAAAATGGTAGGGGAGGGGGCAGAATTTATTTTTTAAATTTTGGAGGAGGAATTTCGTTTTTAATTACATTTGTTTTAATGAAATTTGTTTTAAATTTCAAGAAAAGTACCAAAAGAGGTACTTTTCAATGACAACATCCAAAAACGGATTTTTCCAAAATATATAGTGGGGAGGCTCCACCTCTCTGATGGGCTTCAACTCCCTAGAAAAATATATATAAAAGTTTATATTTCACAAAAAAGGTGACATATTTCTGTAAGAATGAGCTTCATTTTCCAAACAATCTGCATATAATTTATCTATGTTGGAACTGTTCTTATGGATATTTTTGTTAACTTTTAAGTTTGAGGTAAGTAGCCTACTATCATGTGGCTTATTGCATGAGTCCAAAATGGATTCCATGCCATATAGAATCCAAGTTTATGATTCATTTTGGTTTCTCTAATTATTGGCTCTACCTTTCAATTACTGGTAAAATACCAGTATAACTGCTTAACGATACGACAATAAAACAACGAACTTCGAATGTTCAATGGATTTCAAGTGCCATTGTAAATCTCACCTGAAAAGAGTTTAAAACATTATTTTGCGGATAAATCCTATTTGCTGAGACTAACGGTCAAAAATTAATCAATTAAAACTGCCACGGAAATTAATTTGGAAAAAATAAATATTTAAAAAATTAGAAGACGATTTAAAACTTTATATTTAGTGTCATTTATTTGTCCATTTTTTTAATTTAATTTTATTTTATTTTTTTATATATTATATTTAGTTTATTTATTTAGAAATTTATTTTGTGTCATTGAAAAATTAAATATCCATATACTCTGAATAAACTATCATATTTTCGAAGACAATTGTTACATTAACGTTAGCTTACCTTTAATCTTATCTTACTTTCATTTTAAGATTTTTACGAGACTTTTCAAACTCATGATACTATTTGCAGCTGAGTGTTCATCAAGCAGTGCTATTTATAGTAATGCTCAAGGTTACAAACTTGGAGGACTCCTTCTACCACTTTTAGCCGTCATTCCTTCATTTTCATTCCGTCTGTAGATAATGTGCTTTCAAAGTAACAAGAAAATTGGAGTTTTAGATTACGGTGAGTTGATAATTTTCTGACTTCTTGGTTTTTCTCTTAAAAATCTAATAAAATGTCAATAAAAAGTTTTATGCAAGCCAAAGGCGTCTGGAAAAATTTCTCGACGGAAGGTTTTCTAAAGTGTTTTTTTTTCAAGGGTGTTAGGTTGGAATCTCCTTCTTTGGCCAGAATTGTGTCCTTTTCCCTTACCCGTGTCCTATTATACAGTTGTAATTTTTTTAATTTTCGGTCTCCAGAAGGGAAAGGGCAAAGTAAATGCTTTGTCTTTCTGAACATTCAGAACAAATTTGATCATATAAAAAGCACTTAATGACAAACAGAATGGGTATAGCCAACGAGATGGAAAATTTTTGTTTCGAATACTCGTGGTAGTGGTCTTCCAAAACTCAAAAAACGTGGCTAACCAAAACTCAAAAAGCTAGAAATTAAAAACATAATATTTATCAAAGAATCTACTTTTTATATTGAACAAAAACATACAAATAAGGATAAAAAAAATAGTAAAAAAACCGCTAATAATTTTCCAATATGTGAGAAAAAAAAACCCGGTGCAATCTTGACCTGAATTACAGTATAACATTCAGGATGCTAGAAGACATAAAAACCAAGGTTTCAACCATATATCTTCCAAAGCATGACATTAAGCAATTTCATTGCACAGCTTAGTCCTAGTTTTACCAATGCAGCAGACATACCCAAGAGCAATGTGTCTCCATGTAATATCATTAATGATTTTCCCGAGGTCTTATTATATAGAAGGAATAATCATAGAAAGCTGAAAAAAGGTTCATTCCACCCCAGAGTAGCTTTTTAAAGCCTACACCCCAAAGTAATTTCTAGCGTCTTTTTTAAGGTCAAAAATTGTTTGGCAGGTAGTAAGCGACCCATTTCAAGCTCTTTGAAATTCCTAGGTGCTTATTAGGTTTAATATGGCATATAGGGTTTTATAGGGTTTAATATGGCAACAGGTGAACAATTGAGAAAACAATTCGAGCATAAATACTTGGAAGGTACAAAAAATGTTCTTTCGGATACTTGTAAATAAAATACATGCTAGAGTACTTTTGGATCTTTGATGTAGACTCTTGAAGTTTGTAAAGCTTTACCAGTTAGTTTTTCTACTACAAGAAGAGACATGAATAGATTATAAGCTACTTGTTTACTGTAAGGTTGTGGAGTTCAACTCTTGGTTATTTTACTCATGTTTGATTTATTCTTTATTACACAAAACAGACCTCTTAAATCCTTTTAAAATAGTGTTTTGATAAACGCCTGTGATTATCGGTTCCCCAAAAATACCGGTATTCCCCAAAAATACCAAAAACTTTTCTAAATTCAGAGGAGTTGAATCTCTGAGGTTTGGTATTTTTCAGCAGGAAGAATACCAAGATCTTGTGTATCTAAGTTTGGAATTTCCTTTGTTTTCCAGGTTTAAATACCACTCCGTTATACCCACGTTACCTTACACCCCCCTTCCCCTCATGCCTGTAAAAGTGTCTGGCAGGAGGTTAGAAAAGTCCAAAATTGGGTTTAAGTTACCTAGTTTGCTAATTATTCCAATAACTACCAATGGCGTGTTCGTGAGCTAATTAGAAATTGTTGCTAACTGAACTATTTTGAAAAAAATGTCTATCTCAAAATTTTGATTGGATGTGTTTGGGGAAATAGTGGGCGTGAGAGGGGTGTTAGTTATTCTCCAGTCACTTTCGACTATTAAATAGGGCACTAGTATTTTCAATTTCCAATTAAATGAGCCCTTTTGAAGTTTCTACGACAATGCTTTCTATAAAACCTTAAATACCCCCAGGGTATAACTTACAACCCTTGCGCTGAGGGCTGTGTGTCATCCTCAAAGACATAATTTCCGCACTTTTTCAACTACGTTGAACAAAATGACTATCTCAAAATTTTTAATGGATGTTTTCGGGGAAATGGTAGGCGTGGGAGGGGTGTTAGTTTTCCTCCAATCACTTTTGACTATTAAATTGAAATTTTTCGTAATAATCGAAATTTTTCACTATTAAATTTTCAATCGAATGAGCCCTTTTTGAAGTTTCTACGACAGCTCTTTCTATGAAACCTTATATGCCCCCAGGGCATAACTTAAACACCTTACCATGACGGCTGTGGGAGGGTGGTCGGCTTATCATTCTCAAAGATCTAATTTCCAAAACTTTCAACTACGTTGAACAAAATGGATATCTCAAAATCTTGATGGGATGTGTTTGGGTCTATGGTGGGCGTGAGAGGGGGTTAGTTGCCCTTCAATCACTTTTGACTATTAAAAAGGGAACTAGCCCTTTCAATTTCCGATCAAATGAGCCCTTTTTGAAGTTTTTACAACATCACTATCTATAAAAACCCCATATACCCTCAGGGCATAACTTACAACCCTTGTCCTGAGGACTCTGAGGGGGTTATCATCCTCAAAGGGCTAATTTACAAAACTTTTAACTACGTTGAACAAAATAGCCATCTAAAATTTTGATTGGATGTGTTTGGGGGAAACGTGGGCGTGAGAGGGGGGCTAGTTGCCTTCAAATCACTTTCGACTATAAAAAAGGCACTAGGCCTTCGAATTTCCAATTAAATGAGCCCTTTTCAAGTTTCTACGACAAAGCTTTCAATAAAAACCTTATATGCCCCAAGGGCATTACACAACCCTTGCCCTGTGGGCTGTGGGGGAGTTTCATCCTCAAATTTATAATTTACAGACCTTTGAACTACTTTGAAAAGAATGGCTATCTCAAAATTTTGATGGGATGTGTTTGGATAAATGGTGGGCGTGGAAGGGGTGTTAGTTGCCTTCCAAAAACTTTCGACTTTTAAAAAGTGCACTAGCCATTTAAATTTCCAACTGAACGAGCCCTTTTTGAGGTAGTAGGGAGGGGTCACTACTCCAACGAGTACAAGATTACAGCCAATGAGAGGGCTAGAATCCTACGAGTACAAAACCACATCCTTTTTCTAGGCCAATCAGGGACTTATAATACTGTGGGGAAGGGTGACGTAACATGTACACTGAATACGTGCATGACAATGTTTTTGCTCTACTAACGGAACAAGATCACGTGTCCCTTTCTAGACCAATCAGAGATGTTTTTAAGTGTATTGAATGCAGACGGGAATCTATGTTTTAAGAAATTCTAGCCTAGATTTGCATAGTAGGATATGATGGAAATCAAGTTACACAATTCTATATTTAAATATGGCTTCTCTGGAAACTTTAAAGAGACACAAAGAATATCTTAATGAGGTTTCATTTTGATTAGGCTTTGCGATAAATTTAGGGATTATTATTTACACCTTAGGTAACTAGGACACCTTAGATAATTTTCAGAAATTCAAAGGAGATACAAGGAGATTAATAGAGATTGAATATATTTAATGCGGGAATTGTTTCCTGAGAATTTTAATTTTGACAATACAGGGTTGCCAAAATAAAGGAACATTCAGAAATTACGTTTAGGCGATTATTTGGGCGAAACCGATTGAAACATTTTAGGGGATTATTTGGACGAAACATATTGAGTAATTTTAGAGGATTATTTGGGCTAAGCAGATTGAGATGAATTGAGAGAGAATGAGAGGGATTGAGAGATTGAGAGACCAAAAGAGAGCAAAACCATAAGCTTAAATAAGTAAAAATATAGAATACTGATTTTCCATCAACACACACACGATATTAGAATGAACCTAACTAAGAAAGCACGAAAAAAA
This sequence comes from Artemia sp. Qi Xiang Cuo, assembly GCF_049724085.1. NCBI lineage: Eukaryota > Metazoa > Arthropoda > Branchiopoda > Anostraca > Artemiidae > Artemia > Artemia sp. Qi Xiang Cuo. Next base: position 5,646,620 of record NC_142811.1, read on the forward strand.
GATATTCATACAAGTCAAATAACGAACCAGCACATTTAACAATACCAAAACATAAGTTTCCAACAACACACAGACGACATGAGAAGAAACATAATAAAGAAAGCAAGAAACAACAGACTTTAAAACAAATAAAATCGTAAAATATCACAAATAAAAAATACCAAATCATAAGTTTCAAAAAACACACAAACGACCTGAGAAAAAACCTAGCGAAGGAAGCAAGAAACAACAGACATTCATACAAGTAAAATCATGGACCAGGATAATAAAAAAAATACCAAATCATAAGTTTGAAACAACACACACACGACATGAGAAGAAACCTAGCAAATGAAGCAAGAAACAACAGACTTTCACACAAGTAAAATCATGAGCCAGCACCAGTAAAAATACTACGTCCTACGTTTCTGTCAAAATACAAATGGCGTGAAAAGAAACATGGCTCAACAGGCAAGAAATAAGGAACTTTAAGCAAATAAAACAGTTAACCCTAACAAGTAAAATACTGAATCAAAAGCTTCCAACAAAACACACACGGCCTAAGAAAAAACTTAGCAAAGGAAGCAAGAAACAAAAGACATTCACACAAGTAAAATCACGAACCAGCAAAATTAAAAATACCAAATCATAAGTTTCCAAAAACACACATACGACATAAGAAGAAACATAGCAAAGGAAGCAAGAAACAACAGACTTTCACACAAGTAAAATCACGAATCAACATAAGTAAAAATACCAAATCATAAGTTTCCAACAACACACACATGACATGATAAGAAACATAGCACAGGAAGCAAGAAACGAAGACATTCACACAAATAAAATCATGAGCCACCATAATTAAAAATGCCAAATCATAAGTTTCCAACAACACACACACGATATGAGAAGAAACATAGCACAGAAAACAAGAAACAGCAGACTTTCACACAACTACAATCTTGAATATTCATAAACAAAAATACCAAATCATAAGTTTCCAAACCACACACAGGCGAAATGAGAAGAAACCTAGCAAAGGAAGCAAGAAACAGCAGACTTTCACACAAGTAAAATCATGAACCAGCATAAGTAAACACACCAAATCATACACAAAATGGGAAGAAACCTAGCAAAGGTACCAAGAAACAGACAGACTTTCACAAAGGTATAATGAAGAAACATTAAAAGTTAATATACTACATTATAAGTTTCCAAACCAGAAGAACTTGACATAAAAAATAGCATATCAAAGGAAGGAAAAACGAAAGATTTCACACAAGTAAAATCATAAACTAGCCTAATTATAAAATAACAAATCATAAGTTTCCAACAACATACAGTCGACATGAGAAGAAACCTAGCACAGAAAGCAAGAAACAGCAGAATTTCACACAAATAAAATCTTGAACCAGCATAAATTAAAATACCAAATCATAAGTTTCCAAAAACACACAAACGACATGAGAAGAAACCTAGCAAATGAAGCAAGAAACAACAGACTTTCACACAAGTAAAATCATGAACCAGCATAAGTAAATATACCAAATCATAAGTTTCCAAGAACACACACGCAATATCAGAAGAAACCTAGCAAAGGAAGTAAGAAACAACAGACATTCACAGAATTAAAATCATGAGCAAGCATAAGCAAAATACCAAATCATAAGTTTCCCATAACACACAAACGACATGAGAAGAAACCTAACAAAGGAAGCAAGAAACAACAGACTTTCACACAAGTAAAATCATGAACCAGCATATGTAAAAGTACCAAATCATAAGTTTGCAACAACAAACACACGACATGAGAAGAAACATAGCAAAGGAAGCAAGAAACAGCAGGCTTTCACACAAGTAAAATGATGAACCAGCTCAAGTAAAAATACCACATCATAAGTTTCCAAACAACACACAGACGACATAAGAAGAAACCTAGCAAAGGAAGTAAGAAACAGCAGACTTTCACACAAGAAAAATCAAAAACCAGCATAAGTAAAAATACCAAATTACAAGTTTCCAAAAAAAAACACCCGACATGAGAAAAAACCTAGCAAAGGAAGCAAGAAACAACAGACATTCACACAAGTAAAATCATGAAACAGCATAATTAAAAATACAAAATCATAAGTTTCCAACAATACAAAGATGAAATGAGAAGAAACCAAGCAAAGGAAGCAAGAAACACCAGACTTTCACACAAGTAAAATCATTAACCAGCACTAGTAAAAATACAACATCATAAGTTAATCATAAGTTAAAATAAATATTTTATTGAAATAACAAAATGTAGAATATTAACATAAAAATATGTTATAGACATTATTAAACATTATTAAGATCATTTAACAACTTTGGAAATTTTTTGAATCTGTTCTATGAAATAATTTATCATGTTCTCTCTTGATACTAGAGTTACTCGCTTCTCTTAGTTCATAACCACTAGAATAATCATTCATCCATTTTGAGTCATATAACTTTTTTGCTGGGATGTCACCAACTGGTTTAATACACGTTTCATCATTGGTATTATTTGATTCGTTGACTATATGATCAATAGTAATAATAATGTTCACTTCTGCTTCATCTCCCATCAATTTATCTTTATATTCTTTAGTGATATTGTCTGCCAATGCTCTTTTTATTTTTCCGGCAATTTCATTGTCTATTATCACATTATTTTTACAGAGGTAACAGTTCTGGCACGTTGACGAGATATGATTTATGATGTTGGTGCAGCAGTAGGCCTTTCTTTTCCTCTTTGCTTTCATTCGAATGCTAACACCAGAAAGATGGCGATAAGATCTATCAACGGCTAACAAGTCACCATAACCATTAGCTAGAAGTTGCCCCTCTTTATTAACTATTTTTTTTATGTTGGCATTCTCTTTTAGTACTAACTTTTCTGGAAATAATACTTTCAACTATCCACCATTTGCATTATTCTTAGGCACTCCAAAGGAATTTAAACCATCACTGTCATAAAAACGCGAACATTAATTCCCAATATTATCTCCACTACTACTTGTTTCATAGTTCAAATTCATCTCTTCGTCAACAATCATGGCAGCGATTAATCTTTAATGTCTACAAATTTTCGTCGAATAATTGATTTTCACTTCTTTTTGTTTTAAATATGATGTCGGTGTTTATCCCTCCAATGGGTAAAAATTACTGATTTAATACATGCAATAAACTAGATAGTCTCAATAACCTACCACGGAGTACCACTGGGGAAGACGATTACGGTTTAAGAGCAAGCATAGAGTATTTTTGCTACAGCCGCAAGCATACATAGTGAGAGAGACATGCAAAGTCGACATAGCTTTATTTCATTTTTAAGGTTAATTTAGACTAGGTTACGTGCGTGCACGTAACCTAGTCTAGATTAACCTTAAAAATTTGAACTATTGAAATATGAAACAAGTAGTAGTGGATATCTCATTGGGAATGTATGCCTACGTTGTCATGACAGCGAGGAGTTAAATTCCTTTGGGGTACCAAAGAATTTCCATCATTCAAAAGGTGGATATGTTAAAGTATCATTTCCAGAAAATTTAGTACTCAAATAAAATGCAAACATAAAAATAATAGTTGATGATGAGGGGCAACTTCTAGCTAATAGTTCTGGTAACATGTTAGCTGTTGATAGATCTTATCGCCATCTTTCCGGTGTTAGCATTTGAATGAAAGCAAAGAGGAAAAGAATGGCCAACTCCTGCACCAACATCATAAATTATATCTTGTCAACGTGCCAGAACTGTTACCTCTGTAAAAATAATGTGATAATAGACAATGAAATTGCCTGAAAAATAAAAAGAGCATTGGTAGACAATATCACTAAAGAATATAAAGATAAATTGATGTAAAATGAAGCAGAAGTGAACATTATTACTAATATAGATAATATAGCCAATGGATCAAATAATACCAAGGATGAAACGAGTATTGAACCAGTAGGTGACATCCCAGTAAAAATTGTATATTAATCAAAATGGATGAATGATTATTCTAGTGGTTATGAACTAAGAGAAACGAGTAACTCTAGTATCAAGAGAGAACATGATAAATGATTTTATAGAACAGATTAAAAATGTCCAAAGTTGTTCAATGATGTTAATTATGTATAGTAATGTCTGTAACATATTTTTATGTTAATATTTTACATGTTGTTATTTCAATAAAAATATTTAATGCATTACTTTGTTATATTTCTATTATTTTAGGATACGTTAGTATGTTAAACACTTAGAATGTTTATTAATAAGTCGTAGATTTTTTATTTTCTTTGAAAAAATTAGAATTGGACTATAACTTTTTTCTTTTCTTTGAGAAAATTCAGATGACTCATGATTTTACTTGTGTGAATGTTGGTTGTTTCTTGCTTCCTTTGCTAGGTTTCTTCTCATTTCGTGTTTGTGTTGTTGAAAACTTATGATTTGGTATTTTTACTTGTGCTGGTTCATGATTTTACTCGTGTAAAAGTCTGTTGTTTCTTGCTTCCTTTACTAGGTTTCTTCTCATGTTGTGTTTGTTGTTGGAAACTTATGATTTGGTATTTTTACTTATGCTGGCTCACAATTTTACTTGTTTGAAAGTCTGTTGTTTCTTGCTTTCTGTGCTAAGTTTCTACTCATGTTGTGTGTGTTTTTTTGGAAACTTATGATTTGGTATTTTTATTCATGATGGTTCAAGATTTTATTTGTGTGAAAGTCTGCTGTTTCTTGCTTCCTTTGCTAGGTTTCTTCTCATGTCGTGTGTTTGTTGTTGGAAACTTATGATTTTGTAGTTTTACTTATGCTGGTTCATGATTTTACTTGTGTGAAAGTCTGCTGTTCCTTGCTTTCTTTGCTAAGTTTCGTCGCATGTCGTCTGTGTGTTGTTTGGAAACTTGTGATTTGGTATGTTTACTTATGCTGTTTCATGATTTTACTTGTGTGAAAGTCTGTTGTTTCTTGCTTCCTTTATTAGGTTTCTTCTCATGTCGTGTGTGTGTTTTTGAAACTTATGATTTGGTATTTTTATTTATGAAGGTTCAGGGTTTTATTTGTGTGAAAGTCTGCTGTTTCTTGCTTTCTGTGCTATGTTTCTTCTCATGTCGTCTGTGTGTTGTTAGAAACTTATGACCCAGTATTTTCCCAGTAAGTATGACCCAGTAAGTATGCTGGTTCATAATTTTACTTGTGTGAAAGTCTGCTGTTTCTTGGTTCCTGTGCTATGTTTCTTCTCATGTTTGTGTTGTTGGAAACTTCAGATTTGGTATTTTTACTTATGCTGGTTTATGATTTTGCTTGTGTGAATGTCTGTTGTTTATTGCTTCCTTTGCTAGGTTTCTTCTCATGTCGTGTGTGTGTTGCTGGAAACTTATGATTTGGTAGTTTTACTTGTGCTGCTTCATGATTTTACTTGAGTGAAAGTATGTTGTTTCTTGTTTCCTTTGCTAGGTTTTTTGTCATGTCCTGTGTGTGTTATTGGAAACTTATGATTTGGTATTTTTTTTTACTTATGCTGGTTCATGATTTTACTTGAATGAATGTCTGTTGTTTCTTGCTTCCTTTGCTAGGATTCTTCTCATTTCGTGTGTGTGTTTTTCAAAACTTATGATTTGGTATTTTTATTTATGATGGTTCAAGATTTTATTTGTGTGAATGTCTGCTGTTTCCTGCTTTCTGTGCTAGGTTTCTTCTCATGTCGTGTGTGTGTTGTTGGGAACTCATGATTTGGTATTTTAACTTATACTGGTTCATGATTTTACTTGTGTGAAAGTATGTTGTTTCTTGTTTCCTTTGCTAGGTTTTTTGTCATGTCCTGTGTGTTTTATTGGAAACTTATGATTTGGTATTTTTTTTACTTATGCTGGTTCATGATTTTACTTGAATGAATGTCTGTTGTTTCTTGCTTCATTTGCTAGGATTCTTCTCATTTCGTGCGTGTGTTTTTCAAAACTTATGATTTGGTATTTTTATTTATGATGGTTTAAGATTTTATTTTTGTGAAAGTCTGCTGTTTCTTGCTTCCTGTGCTATGTTTCTTCTCATGTCGTGTGTGTGTTGTTGGAAACTTATGATTTGCTATTTTAACTTATGCTAGTTCATGATTTTATTTTATCTTAATCTGTCAATCTCTCTCAATCTGTTTTGCCCAAATTATCCTGTAAAATGTCTCAATCTGTTTTGTCCAAATAATCCCCTAAAATGTTTCAATCTCTTTCGCCCAAATAATCCCCTAAATGTAATTTATGAATAATCCTATGTTTTGGCATCCCTGCACTGTCACATTTAAAATTCCCAGGAAACAACTCCCGCGTTAAATATATTCAATCTCTATTAATCTCCTTGTATCTCGCTTGAATTTCTGAAAATTATCTAAGGAGTCCTAGTTACACTATTAAGGCTTCGAAATAATAATTCCTGAACTTATCGCTAAGCCTTAAGAAAATGAAACCTTATTAAAATATAATTTCTATCTCTTTAGAGTTTCAAGAGAAGCCATATTTAAAAATAGAATTATTTAACTTGATTTCCATCATAGCCTATTACCTAAATCTTGGCAAAAATTTCTTAGAAATATGGATTCCCGTTTGTATTCATTACACTTAGAAACACCTCTGATTGGTCTAGAAAGAGACACGTGATCTTGTTCCGTTAGTAGATCAATAACATTGTCATGCATGTATTCAGTGAACATGTTACGTCACCTTTCCCCACAGTATTCTAAATCCCTGATTGGCTTAGAAAGGGGATTTGGTTTTGTACTGGTAGGATTCTTGCCCTCTGATTGGCTGTAATCTTCTACTTGTTGGAGTAGTTACCCCCTGTCCCTACTTGAGGTTTATACGACAACGCTGTCTATAAAACATAATATGCCCCAGGGCAAAATTTACAACCCTTACCCTGAGGGCGGTGGGGGGATGTCATCCTCAAAGACCTAATTTCCAGAACGTTTAACTACGTTGAACAAAATGGCTATCTTAAAATTTTGATTGGATGTGTTTGGGGAAAGGTGGGCCTGAGAGGGGGGTTATTTGCACTCCAATCACTTTTGACTATTAAAAAGGAAACTAGCCCTTTGAATTTCCAATCGATTGAGCCCTTTTTCAAAATTCTATGTCAAAGATTTCTATGAAAACCCTATATGCCCCCAGGGCATATATTACAACCCTTACCCTGAGGGCTGTGGGGGAGTTTCTCCTCAAAAACATACTTTCTATCTGGAAGGCGTGGAAGGGGTGTTAGTCTCCTTCTTATCAATTTCGACTCTCAATATTTCAATCTCTCTTAATCTCTCTCAATCCCTTTCAATCTGTTTTACCCAAATTTTCCTCTAAAATGTCTCAATCAGTTTCATCCAAATAATCCCCTAAAATGTCTCAATCGGTATCGCTCATATAATACCCTAAACGTAATTTATAAATGTTGGTATGTCTTAGGATCCCTGTACTGTTAAATTTAAAAGTCCCTGAAAACAACTCCTGCAGTAAGTATATTCAATCTCTATTAATCTCCTTGTATCTCGTTTGAATTTCTGAAAATTATCTAAGGAGTCCTAGTTACACTATTAAGGATTCGAAATAATTCCTGAATTAACGCTAAGCCTAAACAAAACGAAACCCTATTAAAATATTATGTGTATCTCTTTAGAGGTTCCAGAGAAGTTATATTTTGAAATAGTATTATGTAACACGATTTCCATCATAACCTTTTGTCTAAATCTAAGCAAGAACACCTTAGAAATATTGATTTCCGTTTGTATTCATTACACTTAGAAACATCTCTGATTGGTCTAGAAAGAGACACGTGATCTTGTTCTGTTAGTAGATCAATAACATTGTCATGCACGTATTCGGTGTACATGTTGCGTCACCTTTCCCCACAGTATTCTAAGTCCCTTATTGGCTTAGAAAGGGGATTTGGTTTTGTACTGGTAGGATTCTTTGCCTCAGATTGGCTGTAATCTTGTACTTGTTGGAGTAGTTATCCCATTCTACTTGAGGTTTATACGACAATGCTGTCTATAAAACATAATATGCCCCAGGGCATAATTTAGAAACCTTACCCTGAGGCCGGTGGGGGGGATGTCATCCTCAAAGATCTAATTTCCAGAATGTTTATTACGTTGAACAAAATGGCTATCTTACAATTTTTATTGGATGTGTCTGGGGAAAAGTGGGCCTGAGAGGGGGATTATTTGCACTCCAATCACTTTTGACTATTAAAAAGGAAACTAGCCCTTTGAATTTCCAATCGATTGAGCCCTTTTTAAAAATTCTACGTCAAAGCTTTCTATGAAAACCTTATATGCCCCCAGGGCATATATTACAACCCTTACCCTGAGGGCTATGGGGGAGTTTCCTCCTCAAAAGCATAATTTTTATCTGGAAGGCGTGCAAGGGGTGTTAGTTGCCTTCCAATCACTATCGACTCTCAATCTCTCTTAATCTCTCTCAATACTTCTCAATCTGTTTTGCCCAAATTATCCCGTAAAATATCTCAATCTGTTTTGTCCAGATAATCCCCTAAAATGTCTCAATCTGTTTTGCCCAAATAATCCCCTAAATGTAATTTCTGAATGTACCTTTGTTTTGGCATCCCTGTACTATCAAATTTAAAATTCCCAGAAAACTCCCGCGTTAAGTATATTCAATCTCTATTAATCTCCTTGTATCTTGTTTGAATTTCTGAAAATTATCTAAGGTGTCCTAGTTACACTGATGAGGCTTCGAAATAATAATTCCTGAATTAACGCTAAGCCTTAAGAAAATGAAACCCTATTAAAATACACTTTATATCTCTTTAGAGGTTCCAGAAAAACAATATTTAAAAATAGAACTGTATAACACGATTTCCATCATATACTTTTACGCACATCTAAGCAAGAATATCTTAGAAACATGGATTCCCCTCTGTATTCAATACACTTAAAAACATCTCTGATTGGTCTAGAAAGAGACACGTGATCTTGTTCCGTTAGTAGATCAATAACATTGTCATGCACGCATTACGCATAACTTACAACCCTTGCCCTGAGTGCTGTGGGGGGAGTGTCATCCTCAAAAACATATTTTCTATCTGGAAATCAACTACGCTAAACAAAATGGCTATCTTAAATTTTGATTGGATGTGTTTGGGGAAAGGTGGGCCTGAGAGGGGGGTTATTTGCCCTCCAATCACTTTTGACTATTAAAAAGGAAACTAGCCCTTTGAATTTCCAATCGATTGAGCCCTTTTTAAAAATTCTACGTCAAAGCTTTCTATGAAAACCTTATATGCCCCCAGGGTATATATTACAACCCTTACCCTGAGGGCTGTGGGGGAGTTTCCTCCTCAAAAACATAATTTCTATCTGGAAGGCATGGAAGGGGTGTTAGTTGCCTTCCAATCACTTTCGACTATTAAAAAGGGCACTCCCATTTCCAATCGAATGAACCCTTTTAGAAGTTTCTACGACAACTCTTTCGATAGGAAGTGCCCTGGTCTAGAACAAAAAATTAAATAATACATTGTGCCAACATCGTTCTTTACTTAGGCAGCACGATTGCGCTACCTATGATAATGACAAACTTTAGAGAATCGCCAGATTAAGTCTATCGAATTCTATCGTTATGAATATGTCACACTAGCTCTGTTGCATTGACATGAATAAGGCAACTTTATTGTGTATTAACATGTTTTAGGATTGTGACCTACTCTACAATAAGTAATAATTCAGGCCCACATATATGTTTTATCAGCTGTACATAATCTCTATATCACAGTATGTTCATCTGAACACATCAGCTGAATATAATGTTTGATCGATATTCCACTATCTACTTTTTAAAAACATAACTTTCTTCAAGTTTCTTTTAAGCATAGAATAACTCAGGAATTTGATATTGCGACCATACTCGAGAAAAAGGGTGCTTAAAAAATCCCAATTTCCCCGTAGAAAATTTATAGAAAAGTTTACCTAATTTGTCCCTGTAAAGCTTATATGCATTACACTGAGGGTCAAGCCGATATCTACATTTTTGATAATTATGGGAAGACAAACCTAATTTTGGTTCGATTGTTGTTTTTACACCTGTTTCGAAGCAATTTCTTACTATTTAAACACATTAGAAAAACAAATTTAAACACACAAATTATCATCTATTTCCCCAAACTTTACTCAATTTTAAACAAAGCATTAGACAAATAAATTTTGCATATTTAGCTGACGAAAATTTTTTTCTTAATCGTGGGTTTGTGCTATGTGGATTGTCTTTCGTTCTGCCATTTATTCAGTTTATGATTTCCAATAGGATTGAAAAAGCAGAAAAAATTTAAAAACAATTTAAAGCAAAATTAAAAAAAAAGAATGAAATTTTGTCAAATAATGTCTTCAGAGTCAGAAAGAAATGAATCTTTTAAATTAATTAATATAAAAAGATAAATCTGGCTAGAATTCCGAAATATATAAAAATACGAATATAAGAAAGAACGGAAGAAAAAAGAAGGAAAGAAGTAGGAAAGACAGAATTAAAAGGATGTAATCTTTAGGCACTAGTTGCATTTTTTACCTGGTGGCATTTTTACCTCATACTCTTGGTGGCATTACACAAATTTCCGCTCCAAATGCTTGTCGTTATAACGTTATAATGCGTCTTCTTATAACATTATAACGTTTGTTTAATTAGTTTATATCAGAACGATATTAATCCTCGTGCTTACATCAATTTCCAAATACCTGATATGTGTAGAAATAAAAATAAATTTTGAAATATAAAATTGTTTTTAGTTTTTCAGAACGAATATGAATTCTCAGGGACTCTAGTTGTTTTTTGCTGAATACTTGGGGGTACAGAAATAGTAACCCCCAAAGAAATATGAAACTTTGCTTGTGTGTAAGTATGAGTGAAAATATTTTACGAAAGTGAAATTGTTCACTAAATAGAATATTGTTACACAAAATTAATTTAAAAATTAATTTAAATGTAACAAAATTTATTTCAATTTCATTTTAAATGAATAAATTTTAGTTCTATTTAAATTTAATGTTAGTTAAGTAAAATTTTATTTACAATAGTTCAATTTTAAATAGTTTAATTAAGTTCATTAAAATGAAACTAAACAGAAGGATCATAGCACCCCCTGCGGATCCCTTCCCCCTAGATAAATAACCGTGCTCTAGTGCGCTATAAATTTCCGTTCTAGAACTAAATAAACTTATTTTACGTCCAAAAGTTGCTAGAACAAAATTTTTTTTCCAACAGAACAAATTACAACGCACCTTTCCTTTTTAGGCTCTCCATTGTGTAAATCCTTCTCCTTTTCAAAAAAAGTAATCCTCTATATTTGACAAAAAAAAAGTGAAAGAGCAAAAAAAAGAGTAAGAAAGAAAAATGAAAAACATTAAATGGAACACAAAAACACGATTTTTTAGAAGGAAAGCCTGAAAAGGGGAGGAATTGCTTATTTTACTGCTTATAATTTATAAGCAATAGACATCCCTTACTGAAAGTAGAAAGTGAATGTCTACACTTGTGTTTTTTTATTTAGATTAAATAAAAAAAACAAGTTTGTTTTAAGTGAAAGTAAGGAGTGGCATTAAAACTTAAAACGAACAGAAATTATTCCGTATATGAAAGGGACTTCCGCCTCCTCTACGCCTCTCTCTTTACGCTAAAGGTCTTATTGTTTTAAAAAGCAAAAGTAGTAATCAATGTTATACTTCTACGACTTTATGTTCCATCCTGTGTATTTGTCCCACTTTACGTTCCATGGCACCTTTCCATGGCAGATTACCAGACTAGTTATTTGGCAGTGTATAATGTGGTCAAGCATGTTTTGAGAGTTTGGTCGTAATAATATAATGTCCTCAAACAGGTTTTTTTCTGTTTTTGTTGTCAATTGCACAATGAATGTACGTCATGAGTTCACGTGTACATTCTTAAAAAACTGATATGATATAAAGTAGTCAAACATGTTTTGGGGGTACGCATGCAATTATATAACTCAATCGAACTGGTTTTTCAAGGTAACATCCGTTTTTTATGAGCCAATCGGAGAGCGGAGATTACTCCATATACAATAACATGATTGGTGGTGGGGCTTTAAATAAAAGGAATAGTTTTTTTTACAACTCATATTAGTAGGAGAATTGAATTCAAAGAGAATAGTTTATTTGCGAGGATATTAGTAGAGAAAAAATGAGTGGTGCATTTACATTATTGGAGCTTAATGATGGAGCTGACAACAGCAGCAACGATATACGAGTACCCAATGTGGCTGTGGAAATAACCGCTGGTTGTAGACTATGTCTTGAATGGGACACTATGTATGCCAGATACGTGATATCATTAATCAAATTTAAGCAGGAGGAGCAGATATGTTTTGCTTGAAAAGTGAATATTCTCCATTTAAATATACTTCGGTGAGTATTAGATGTCCTATTGATCTATATTGATGAGAACAAAATGCGTCAGTGATTATTATTATTATTGTTATTATGTTCAATAAAAATGTTTCTAAATCAATGGTATTTTTTTTTCTTTCTATAGTAGACTAGCGTATATTTTTTAGAGTAGAAAAAATTCTGGTTAGTCTGAAGTTGATTGTCAGAGAGTTAGGACTCTAAAAAATGGATAGATTCGAGAAAGAGCGAGTCATGAGGAATCTAGTTCTTATGGAAAAACGTTTGATTCTAGATGACAATTTTCTAGAGTTGTCTATTCAAAGGAAGATATTTTCTCGGGGAATGCTTGTCGATATAATGAAAACTGATTCTCCATCGTTAGACTATTGTATGAAGCTTCTACGTCGTGGTCCAAATGCATTTACACAATTTATTGATATATTGATCACAACACGGCAAATTGATATTGTGGATATGCTTTTAAAAATTAGTTTAGAAATTTAGGACTTTTTTTTTCACGAGAAAGATGGTGCTCGAGTATAATTTACTCATCTCTCTCTCTCTCTCTCTATCTCAGACAATTTTTGATGTTTCTATCTGAGTTTAATTGTGGCAGAGAGAGTGTCAACACATGACAAAATTTTCCATACACGTCCGTTATGTATGTACTCACTGGGCAGCAGGTCATCATGTGAGAATTGCACAATGATTGATGAGCATGATGAAAAGTGTAGATTATGCAACCCGTGTAAATTGCATAGAGGATATGATGTACAAATTAAAGGTTGTAATTCGTGTCTTCAAGAGGTGTTTGACTCTCATCCTAGAGAACACCTACGTTTTAACTGTCACTATGATAAATATAATCAGTGAGAGAGTACATATCCCGGGATGATTGGAAAGAATCCTAACCGTGATTTTTGGTCACTACTAAAAGTTTGGTATCGTCACGATTTTATTTGTTTCTGGGAAAAAGAACTAGATCAGTATTTCAACTGTTAGAACAACAAAAGAATATGGCTTCTACGTCATTGTTGTGAAGACAATGGGTGTTATGATTATAAGCCCACTGATTTTTATTTGGTTGTGACGGAATGTGATTCGACACTCGAGGGCACTGTTTATGAAATTGCTTCAAATAAGCAAATTGAAACATGTGAATTCTATAGAATGAATGAGAATAGTATCATTGAATATACAAAGAGATATGACAAGAGTGAAGTCACGCTCTACTGTAGAAAATGTGACCCTGACATTGCAGTACATCAGGATCAGTACACTGTGAATTCAGATAATCTACCTGCACTAGTTATTGTCGACAAATACCTAGTAGTGGATTAAATCTAAAGAGTAGAAAAGTCGTTTTATCATGTATATAATTTTTTTTTTAATAATAAACAATTTCACATACATCTTTAGAACATTTTGTTCTTAGGGCACTAAAATCAATATTAAATACACTTGTAAGTATATTCTCCACTAGAAAGTCGTTCAATCAAGGTAAGTCAATGTAGATGTTGAGAAACTGCTTGTAGGTGTAGCCACGACATCTGAACATGAAAAAGAGTAGTGCATGAAAGCCACATGTCTTAGTAATTAAATCCTGTACTCTTCGTTGATTTTGAATAATGGTTTTCCCACTGCTTTCAATAAAGTTGCTGATGTCTGGAGCGTAGAATTTATACGATAGGCCAAGAGGATCAAACAATTCAATATTCTTCGCTGTTTGAAAGATGCATAGCCAATGACCGGTCTTCAAAGTCGATGGACTGCTATTAACAATGACAAGAGTATTTTTAAAACTTGGAATTTTTCAATGAAGTGCGAAAGTATGCAATAGGACTTGTGCTGGGACATGTATGGATCCATACTAAATACGTTGATTATTTGGTTTGTGTTCTTGGGGCTAGATATAGTAGAAAACTGCCGTCGGGTGTGTTTTCCCAATAGGTTTCAAATTGACTCAGTGATATTAGCGTGATACTCTCAGCCAGAGCATCGGCAAATGTACACTCTAAACGTACATTCCCTGTTCGTACTATGCTCATATCCTGTGTGCCCGACAAGTCCAACACAATAAACCTATGTTTTTCTGAAAACATTGAATCGGTTAGTCCAATTTCAAATAGTTGGAAGCCATGATCTAGTGACTGCATAGTTAACTTGTACAGGATTTTGTAGGATTTTTTATTAACTGAGAAAGTTTACAGTTGAAAGCAAGTCACCTTGCAAACGAGATGAGAGTCACCGAAAAAATCTTAATCATGGGGAGATTAAGTCCAGAACCCCTTGGTGTTGATATTCCTCACTAAGGTCGCTGCCGATTTTGATTGGATTTCTCCATAGGTATATGGTGGTTTAGTATAGCAATGAAGGCTGACGACAATGAGACGGGGATTAGGGACTGTATTGGAGACATGAAGCTTAATGTTGTCGCCGGTGTCTAAGAGCATTTTCACTGCCAGTGCAACAGAGCTCATAAGCTGTTGTTTTCGGACGTGGAGAATTGCCGATGTGATAATGACATTTGCATCGGGTGCTGCAGGAAGTGTTTTTATCAAAATGAAATTCGAGGGTGCCATCTGTAACTTTATGTCAATCTTGACATTGGGGGGTAGCCATTGGGATAAATTGAATATCTCAGGATTTAATTTTCCAACTAGATGATACTCCTGGGTCACTGCAGTAGTCAACTCACCGTCAGTATCAACACCTGATCTATATTCATAGCCTAACGATTGTCCTCTCAACTCCTTTTAAGCCTTTGGTGTCATCATCATAAATTGTCTGTAACTTGCATAGTTTGATAAATTATTGCTAGTGCTCACCAATGTTCCATTAATCAATACATTAATTTGTTTTAATAGGTTGTGTAGAATACAGTTTTCATAGGAGAGACCATCGCCGGCATTTGGAGTTGTATTATCTGACTTGTTCGTCACCATAACATTTAAATCAATAAATGTTGATGACGAATCAATGAAATAATCTTCATTAAAAAATATTTGAAAGTATATATTCTCCAACAGGGGTTGTTGGGGGTGAACTTGTTCATAGTACCCTCACTTGACACTGACATCAACATTTTCAGCATTGAATAGATTCAATGAGGAACTGATTGATGGATATGATTCCTTGTGAGGGAGATAAGTCATCTTAAGAGAAGAAATCCTTCTTTGATCTAGCAATCTTTTTCTTTTTCTTCTTCTTCTGTTTATTGGTCCTCCTTGTTTTATTCCTCAAAGTCCTTGTTGATGTCCTTTGCTTCCTGCCTGGGTGGAGACTGATGAGTGAATGACGCGAATGCATCCTTTTCAATCCCTCCCCATTTTGTCGAGATTTTAGTTGCTCACCAACGGCTCTTGCTGAAGATCTAATATTTTCCTTAACACTCTCCTTGAGATTCTTGCCCGACCACCAGTCCTGTAGTGTGAAGGCAGCGAAATTTGATGCAGCAGGTACAAGATATTTTCTGGCAAGGGGTAGTGCAGAACGGAATAGCCTTACAAACCAGCTACCAAGACCATAGCCAGACATTGCAGAACGCCCCTTGTAGTAGTCCAATCCATTGCCTATTTGACGTGGACTCAAAGCACCAACATAGCAATCGATATCGGGACAGACAAATCGAATTCTCCTATTGTTCATTTTAGGTTATTGTGCTGTCGTTGACAATGGGTCGAAAATGACATGTAATCACTGCTAAGCCTTCTGTTATTGCTAGAGGATCACCCAATTCACTTCTTAGTGTTAACTGACAGTTAACACGTTAACACAGTTCCATACGAAGTGTTTACAGGAACATACTGAAGATGCTTTATATTATATTGATGAACAAGTTTATGAGTTGTTTTTCGTTCAAGAACACGTAGGAGGGGGACATTTGAATTACCGACTCTCGATGTTTACACAAAAGACGAATAGAGAAATATGCAAGAGTCCGAGGCGAAACCCGGTGTATAATCAACAAAAATAACTTGATTCATCCCGTAAACGGTGCCAGCATTTTCCCCATTGATCATATTCTGTTTAAAGCCAAGAACGTCTCTCAGATTATCATTGAGAATAATTATTTCAGTGTCAAGAGGTGAGTTAATGTAATTCTATCATGTTCCAATGAATAATTAAAATGGAATTTACCATTCCTACGATATGAGATTTTTCTATTGATTGTACGACACAAATCTCCCATATTATCATATTCAATATATTTCAATTTGGCATGTGGATATTCACTAGATTTAAGTGCTTCAGCCCATTCATATTCGACAGAATTCAACCCTTTCATCGTCCAATCGAGTGGTATAACTTTTGTATCATACACACAATCCTTTCTCAGGATGTCATAGGTATTTTTGAGAATACAGTCAACAAGAGCCACTTCATATGCACCTTCAAATTTAATGGCGGGGGAGAGTTTTGTCCAAAAATCACTTGTCGTATTCGAGTCATTGTAGAGAGGATTGGAAACGTTGGACAAAAAATTTACATAGAAATCATTCGGCTTTGGCAATATCTTCAACGCCGATTAAAGAATCAAAACCAGGGTTGTATCCTAGCCACCGAACAAGTAACTGTTTCTTACACCTGCGAGTACGAGTCTTTAATATCTTTTCAATTCGATAGATATCACTATTATTTTTAACTTTTTGTAGTTCATAGTCATAAAAGCCACCGAGAATCTCTTCATCTTTGGTATCACGCAAACGATAAGTTATAGGTTTAGTGTCTAGGATTTTTGCCACTTTAAAAAGTTCGGTGGACCACAAGTAATTCCTCTTTTCAAAAACATTAGTTGTTATATTAATTAGAACAGTATCACCAACATTGAATTTATTTTTCTTCTTGACAGTTGATTTACTGGAATACTGTTTAAGAAAGGTTTCAATTGTATCATGATCAGAATGATGAACTTCCGTTTGTGTAGAGTTGCACAATGATCTATGACGTTGTTGATTATAAATCAGCCTGACTTTATCTAAATCATGAATAAAAGCCGATGTATTTTTCAATGTACAATATCTTGAAATTAAAAGTCGAATAGTTCTTATCAATCGTTCAGCCAATGCAGCCTTTATAGGACTGTGACTATGATAGAGCAGTGTACTATATTTCTCTATTACTTTTGCAACATGGGGATTAACAAATTCACTACCGCGATCCGTTTGAATTTTTTTATATGAATCCTTTTCGAGAATACTTCCAATGGGCTGAGCAACTTCAACACCTCTCCTTGATCGGAATGGAAGTGAATATGCAAAGCGACTAAAAACAGTGATTGCAAGCAGAATGTACTTGTACGGTGTATTGTGGCGTCTTTGAATCTCATTTAGAGTCAGGAGATCTGCTTGCATTATATCCAAGAGGTAAAAGGCTTTAGTTTTTCGATATTGATTGGCACGAAGTCTATGATTTCTATGCAGAGTGTAACTTGATTCATTTTGTAGATAGTCTTGTAGACTTTTAGTGTGAACACCAGTGACTTTGAAAAAAGTGGCGGGAGAAATTAAACTCCCCGCATCACCAATTTTTTCATAAACACCTTTCAGAATTTCAACCATTTTGAACGTAAAAACTTTGTGTAATGACCGCTACCCTTTTGTATACTGGCTGTTGGTGGTGGTGGTGACGTTGACTTGATACGTCTTCGCTTTTGTCTAGCTATTAGCGGTGTGCTAGTATTTTCCAAAATTGATTTAAAATCTTCTTCTTGTTCAAGTTCATATTTTAATGGTGTCAATGTTGTTGATGATGATGCATGTTCATTTAATTTTTTTAGAATTTGTCTATTGCCAATAAGACTTTTGGGGAAGTTTAATGTATTTAGAAAGTTGTATATATGAGTGTCAAATGATAGTAGTCCATTACGATTTTTTAACCTTATCATACATTAAATTAAGTACCTTATACCTCTTGCCTCGAATTATATTCCTTTTCCCATCATTATCACCTTTAATGTGATCTTGATCCGTTTCAATGAGATAAACTAGGAGTCGTTTTCTTTGTTCACGCATAGTTTTTGGCCTTTTTAATAACATATTAAAAACAAATGAAACACATTCCAACATATTTTATTTTTTTCCAGCAGCAGCAGCAGTAGAGTCTCGAGGAGATGATTCTTTTTTGTGATCAATACCAGCAGCAGCAGGGGGCTTCAATTGATAGGACTTGGGTTTGTCCACTTGGCAAAGTGAATCTTTAAGTAAAAGCAGTTTTTATAATCCTTAATATTTTCATTGTCAAGGAATTTACTCAGACTGTTCTCAAAGTGTTCGACGGGTGAGAGAGCGAGTTCTATTGGAATTAATATATAGGGTTATGCCATTCTCACTAGATAGAACTGTTTTTAAGTCCTGCAATTATTGGCTCTAAAAGCGTGAAAAAGCTACCGCCCGCCTGAAGAAGTAATTTCCTTTTAAAGTTCCTTCCTTTCTTTTTAGAGGCCCATGTACGTACAATGGAACGATGTTGCTTTGGCTGTTGCTTAAGTACTTCTGGCAGTTGAACATCACCCTTGATGAAATTTGAAAAAAGTTCGGATACTAGACTAATAAAATCATTATCAAGACCGTGTTTGAGCATGGTCTTCCTAATTTAAGTTTTTTAAGTGCTTGGAACTGAAAATAGGTGTCTATTTTCATGCAGTTTTTTCAGTGTCATGATACCTAATAGGTCTTTTTAGTGCTCACGGGGAGATATACTGTAATTTCATTGTCAAAAACATATGTGACTACATGCAAATCCTCTGGTTTATTTTGATTAAGATCCAATAGGATATAGCCGCGGGGTTTATTAGTTGCCTGATTGTATGCTGAGAGCAAAAAATTAGGGGCACCTGGATAGATTTGTTTTTTGAGGGTTATTAGCGAGCGAGAATCACAAACAACTCTGTAGATGGTATAGTAGGTGCAGTTCAAAGCAAGTGTTCGCATAGATTTGCTCTGATAAAAGAGATTGTGTAGAACCAGAGTAACGGAAATCTGTTCATGATGAGACCGAACAGTGAACAATTGCAGCATTTCCTGGGACCATTGTTCAATAGATTCAGCCAGATCGTCAATGATCAGCCAAGAGTTTGGTTCAATAATGTTGAAAACATCAAGTCCCCGTATGAATTGTATCTGCACCAGTCCCATGGCAGCAATTGTTTTTATTTTATCGTATGACTCCTGTCAAATACTGTAACAATAGTATATTTTTTTCGGCTTTTGCGCAAACATTTTATCGCAATTTTTAATTATTTTAGTTAATAGTGTTGTTTTACCCAACATTGACGGTCCAGAAAGAAATGATCTGAAAGGTGTTTCAAATTGATACATATTCCCTTCAACAGTTCACCTGGACAACTAACTGTAGACCATAGTTGTCTAATGACTAAATAATTTCCCTACTACTACTACTACTACTACTACTACTACTCTGTTCAAGAAGAAGAAGAAGAATAAAGAATCATATTTTCTTTTATTATATGCATAGAAAAAAAGTAACAATACATTGAAAAAAGCACATTAAACATGAAAAAATACACTTTTTTTTTAAATTTATTTATATAAAAAAAAACAACATTTATATAGGCACACTGAGAAAAAACACTTAAATAAATTCAATTTTTTTGTTGTTTATTTATAGAGAAAAAAATACAAAATTAGATTAAAGCACTTGAAAAAAAATATCACTTTTTTTTTAATGAAACATTTACAAAAAAAATCTGCTCTAAGTAAAAAAAAAAGATAACTTTGATAGTGGCGGTGCACCCCCCACGCTGGAGGCCGGCCCCCCCCCCTGGGCCCCGAGGCCCCCCCTCCAAAGGTTTTAGGAAATAATTTACAGGACTTTATTCAAACCGAGACTTTCCCTATGGATAACACATTCGGCCCGGTCTGAAGTTAAATAGTGTCCAAGAGGGAGGGTGGTCACACCGTCTTGACAAGAATAGACCTTGTCGGAGATGGTACTCATGGCAATTTTTTCTACATTTACAGTAAAGTTTCTGTAGTTGAGAGAACGAATTGCCAGCAATTTGGCTCGTGGAATTGTATTTTGAACAATACAATTCCTATAGATGTCCATGTCGAAATTCTTATCCACATAGCATATTGGCACTCTGTTGCAAAGGTTCTTGATGCCATACTGGTGTGTTTGCATAATATACACTTTGGGACTTAAAAACTTACCACTGGAAATCATGTCGCGTCCCGTTTCAGATTTAAAAAATAAAAGTTTATTTTCCTCGTGACAGTCCGCTATCCTTGGTCGAATCCACCTCACATCAGAATAGTCCATACATGAGCTGATAATTTCACCGTGCGCCAAATCATCAATTAGATTTGGGGTTTTACTTTTAAAAGTAGAGAATCCGTGTCCCCGTAGCAGACCTCTACTTGCCCTTTTTCCGGCCACTGTACCCTAGCCACATTGTAGTAGAATTCCAACATGAGGTTTTCAGAGATCTCCAAGATCGCACTGCCTGCAGCAATATTTTTATTTAGTACAATGCGTCTTTTTTTCCTATTCAAAAGTACCAGGTCCGGGCCAATGATTACGAAGGAAGTGTAATTTGGATCGGCAATAATTCGAGCATATTCTTCAGGATCGGTCACGACATCACAACGAGTCCCATTACGAACACTCTCACACATTTTGCCGAAAGCTGAATTCAAAATTAGTTTTTAAATTTCTTTTTCGGCTTTCGTCTGCGCTTCAGTACATTTGTTGAAAAAAGTGTCAACAAACGTTTTCAGATAGGGTTTTTTACTAAACTGAAGTGCTCGCTGAACCTTTGTGACCTTGAAACCGTTGTTGCACATCCATTTTAAAGCTACATGATGTACAACTATATTTTTTTTGGCAGAAGGTCAGCAATAAGTTTTTGTTTTGAAGGTGACCAATGCAATCCGTCCACCTCAACTAAAAGCCTATCGCGAGGGATCAAAGATCCCCTATTTAGAGGTCTATTGATACATGGGACAATTAAACCACTTACAGGATCATGAAGCTTGATTTGAAACTCCCCATTTTTTTAAAAAAACCCTCCCACTGGTCCATTCTTCTCAACACTGTTAATGTTGGGGACATGGGAAGCTTGAGGGTCATTGAGCCATTTACAGTCGCCGCCAGGTAGCGCATAATGGGACATGGTCGAAGGGTAGAGAGAATTCATGTCAAGGAAAACAGCATCTGATTTTGTCCCCGTCTTCTCTCCAATTGGATCAGTTTCCATGATCCAGTTCCCATGAAAAACGAAGCTCCCCCTCGTTGATCTTTCGATGAGCAGATGCTGATCAATATCTGTAATTAGCCCAATGCTGTCTCCATTAATTTTTAGGATGAGGTCCATCGCTAGATGGGGAGAAGAAAAATAATAACCCAAATCAAGATTAAATTCCTCATAGATTTTGTCCGTATTTTTAGAAATAATGTCTAACAGAGTTAACACGTCACTCGACAAATAAAGCTTGCAGTAGTCAAACCCATTTTTACACCCTCCCTCTGCCCAAACTTTTTTAGCAAAACTGTATTCATCGGGGGTGCATCTACGATCATGAAGACTGTCGTAAAACAATTCAATCGAAGGAATAGTTTCCTCAGCAAATCTCGACATAGAACAATAATAATCATCAGGATATATATCCTTGATCGTAAACAAATCATATAAATCATTTGGAAATTGTTGCTTGAGAAGGGGGAAAACATTGCAACCGTCATCGTTTTTCTGCACTTGAATTAATTCGCTCAATGATTTGGGAAAAAAACTGTAGGAATCTAAAAAGCGAATTTTATTCGTGTACTCAACGTCGGCTTCAACAAATTTCCACATAAATTCCAAAAACAAGAAACTTTTCCGATGATTTAGGTATGATTTTGTAGGAAAAGCTGTCTATCAACCATGCATCATCATCCACTGTTCCATTTCTTTGAAGACGTGCCAATGCTGGTAGCACATACTTCAGATCGTAGTTAGAGTTATGTATAAAAACCGGAAGAAAAAGTTGCTGTTTAATTTTTAAATTACATGAATTGTGAGCCCACCCCCGAAAGTTAATTTTTCCCGTTGAATTGTGATCAAAAAAGTGATTATGATCCTGAATGGTGTCTTTTGGGGCAAGAACATCCCTACAAACCCAGCAAATCGTCCCCTTATCTAATGCCAGTTGCAGTTTATCTGACCATGTCATTGGGTGGTTGATGTGACGCAATCATGAAATTGCGCTATTTGCTGTTTTTATTAAAGATACCAATAACTTTTCCATGCTGCCCTCCTCATCCATATTCAAAAAAACTCCTCCAATTGCATTTTATTGTTGGAATCGCGACGTGAGTGTGCGTAGGAACACGCAACTAGTTTGTGTTCCTTGACTATATTTGGCCTTGATGGGTCTGATACCTCAACCAGTCTTTTTTCACAATCCAAAGATATTTTATCAACTTGTAGCAGGGAATTTTGGAAATTTTTAAATTGTAAAGTATCTTTGCCTTCTGCCGGCATTTCAATTCTTTGATTGCCATGAATTCTGCAATGGTTCTTGTGATCTGAGAATGTTCGTTCAGATCTAACGGGAGAAAGGCAAATGGGGTAATAGAGACATTCCCCTTTCTTCACGTCTTCGGGTAGGAGTCGACTTTTTTCTGTACCGGGGAAAAAATGGCCAGAGGAATTTAAATCTTACGGAGATTTATAAATAAAATAAACCCAATTTGTTACATTTTCCATCGTCGGTGTCCTAACTGAATAAAAAACCCGCATTTTATTTGGTTTCTTTCCCCCATCTACAAGTTCAGTGTCATACTGGAGAACAACCCGCCCCACCCCCACAATTTAAATTTCTTTGTAAAATATGCTTATTTATTTCAAGGACACCGGATACTTGCCCTCTAAACAATCAAGATTTACTTTAAGGAAATTTTCTCCACCGTTACGAGCAAGTCCGTCGAGATTTTTCATTTTTGACTCATTATATAATGTTTTATGGGCTGCTGTTAAAAACACATATTTAAAACATTGCATCCCTGTGTCAAATGTAAAACTTTGAAACCCTCCTGCAGCCGACAAATCTGGGCGTCATTTAATTTTTAGATTAACCACCCCCCTTAAAATAAATTTCTTTTTTAATCTATTAAGATTCAGGTCCATGCATTCGCTGTTTAAAATTGTTGATCCACTCCCCCTCTCGTGAAACGTGTCCAAAATCGAAATTAATTTATTCACCCAGTTGAAAAAGTTGTCTTCAAATTCGTTTAGACCTGGGTAAAAAGTCTGGTTGCCAGTTGAAAAATGAAAATAAAAAATATCCCTAGATGTCCCCTTTTGTAAATAAACTTTTTGATTTACTAATGCTTTAAATCCCCCTTGACCCTCCCCAATTCTGAATCTGAATCTCAACTTTCGCTCAAATTTTGTTAATGTAGCTATGGAGAACACTCACAAGGTCAGTTAAAATAATGCTTTTGTCAACCACGTTTTCCTCTGGGGGATTAAAATCTACCCAGCATGTTTCTAAGTGACTTGAAGCAGGCTTTAACATATAAAATTCACACAATTCCGAGGATGTGCCACTAATTCCTTGTCATGCACCTATTTGTTCAGGATCTAATTCACTTATAGTAAACTTATCGTCAACAATGCTCCCTGAAGACTGAAGCTTAACAATGTGCATTAAATTGTCCATTTAATCAGCTGTAAAATGAAAATGAGAGGGGATCTCGATTAAAATACATTCACTAGCATCCGGTGGGAGGGGCCAATTACCCATGATACTTTGAAGTCCCGGACCAGGGAAGGCAGAAGTTTTTACAGCTTCCTCCTGAAACTAGAAAATGAATAGATTAAGTTTTTTTCTTTGACGAAAGTTTTATCACAATTATAACACACTTTTATTATTATTTTTTGCTTATAGCATTATTTATCAAACGAATGCATAATAAATTACAAATTTTTGCTTATAGCATTACTTACAAAACAATGCATAATAAATTACAAATTTTGTAAATAGCACACGCAAACATGCGCACAAACTCACACACACACTCACACTTACACACACACACACTCGTACACGCACACGTTCTCACACACGTGCACACACACACACACACACGTCCACACATTCAAAAACGTTCACACACACACACACACACACACACATTCACACATGCTCACACACTCATACACACACACACACACACACACAACACACATGCGCAGACACTCACACATGCACACACACTTACACACTTACTTGCTGAAATATTCTTACAGGTTGAAATTGCGTTTCTAACCCCTTAGCCTATATTCTATTAGCCTATAACGTGCTGCTGAAACAGCGTCAGATAGAAATGCGCTGTGGAAACAATTTATGCGATTTTTCCTGTGTTAATATCTAAGATAAAAAACATCCTGTTATTTGAAACTTCCAAATTATACCTGCTGGATTAATATACAACCTTTCCCGATGGGTTATTTTGATAATAGGATTAAATATGCGCGAAGCTAAGTGCAAAAACATATCTTAGTTTAAGAACGCTTGTTCAACCATCAAGTGTGAAATAGATATTTGTTTAAAGAAATAATTGAATTTTTGCATTAGAAAACATCTTGCTTAAAAGAGAAATTATAGGTAAAGTTTTATAGAAAAGTATGATAAGCTATTTGCTAGTTCTTTGTTATAACCACTCTTTAATATACTGCTAATTTGGTTAATGTCAATGAAATAGTATTATTATAAAATAGTTTAGAAACAAATGTAAGTTTTACTCATCAAAAGTTATGCGCTTGAGAACATTTGCCTTATTTTTTGAAAATACGGAAAGAAAAAAAAATTATATATACATACCTACAAATTCTGACTAGGCTTCTACACCTGACGTCCCTGGAAAAGAATGAAGGGGGTTGGCTTTACGTTCTCAAGTAGACGGTGATGAGGCATTATGAGAGGTCTTGCACTCTATTTTCAATTTACTCCCAGCCTGCGAAGAGGTTTGCATAGAGCTAAAAGTGGCGTTAGAGGCACCTGACGTTAAAAGTTGCGAGGTCATTGGCTGGGCCAGGGCATGTATAATTGAACCAGCATATTAGATGATGGAAGGCCTTGTAGCTTGCATCAATGTGGCTTCGTTCCATCTTGTTTTCTTTTCCGGAGGGGGGGTAATTGCAAGAATCTTCCTCCACCTTAAAAAAGAAGAAAAATTTAATAATGTAATAATAGGCCCTCTTTTAAAGATAAATTGCCCTCACGCTCCAAGTATATCTACCCCCCTTAACTGGACCCTCGTGCCCCTCAACCTTCCCGTTTAAGCACTCTCTGAAAGTTCCAATTTAATACACAAATTCCTTAATGACGAAATAGTTTGTTTTTTCACCTTACAATGAACGTACTAGAATTGATACATTGACCCCTTCCCTGTCTTAAATTTTTATAAAAGCCACTTAATCATCTGTTAAACCCTTTTTGCTTTCATTATATACGTCTCGTTTAAATTGGCCATATAAGGAAACTCTTGAATGGCGCATACAAGAATCATTTATTTAACTCTGAAAGTTCCAACTTAATACACAAATTCCTTAATGAAGAAATACTTTGTTTTTTTTTTCACCTTACAATGAACGTGCTAGAATTGATACATTGACCCCTTCCCTGTCTTAAATTTTTATAATATCCACTTAATCATCTGTTAAACCCTTTTTACTTTCATCAAATAAGTCTCGTTTAACTTGGCGATAAATAGAACTTCGTGAATGGCACATACAAAAATTATTTATTTAACATAGAAAGATTTTATTGGATACACAAAATCCTAAATGAAGACATACTTTGTTTTTTTTTCACCTTACAATGAACGTGCTAGAATTGATACATTGACCCCTTTCCTGTCTTAAATTTTTATAACAGCCACTTAATCATCTGTTAAATCCTTTTTACTTTCATCAAATGCGTCTCGTTTAATTTGGCCATAAAAGGAAACTCTTGAATCGCGCACACAAGAATCATTTATTTAACAGAAATCCACGCTTTTGAATACTCACTAAATCAAGATAAAAACACAAAGAATGCGGCATTGTTCCATCTTGCCCCCCCCCTGTCAAATCTGAGTTTTGGCTAGAATTATACAAAGCCCGTTTTAATCCCCAAGCTTTTTGTTTTAAAATACGTTGTAGTTTGGGTACAAAAAGGACCCTTTTCTGTAATTATAAAAACATAATGTTTAAATCTCTGTGATATCAAGAGCCTGTGAAATTTGAGTCCCAAAACTGTCACTCTCTTTGTAACACGCAAGCTTTTCATTCAAACCGGAAAAATACAGCACGTTTGGAGAAAGGTTGTTTTCTGAATGATAAAGAACTGTTTTTCAAAACAATTAAAACTTGTAAACATAGCTGTGGAGGAGAGATTTTATTTACATAATAGAAAAAAGCGTGCTTTGCCGTTTCTATCGAATATACGCATCATATTTTAAGCTTTGTGTTGTTGTTGGAGGGGAGGGGGGCTAAGTCCCCCTTGAAATTTGAATTTACTCGTAAAACGATTTTTTTTTTTGGTAATAAAGAATGAAAGTATAATCACATTTAAAATAGAAATATCCATTGTTTTCAAAGCTGGAAATATGTCGTGTGATATAACCAATGTGTTAAAGAACGATTAATATTAAATTATAAAGCATGTACATTTTATGCGAGGTTTCAATGACGAATTGATAAGCAATTCCCTATGATTGGCTGCCTAAAAAACAGGTTTTAGCTGGAAAAAAAAAACCAGTCTGGTTGAAAAAAAACTTGGAGTTGAAACAAATTTGTGTGGGGAGTCCTCCATTCATACTGCTATCCCTTTTGCAATGTTTAGGAACAGGCAGGTACTCCCTAAAAAACTAAGCCCGACTATACCCATCAAACCCGACTATACCCATCAAACCAGACTATACCCACCCAACCAGATTATACCCACCAAACCAGATTCATAGGTACATGCACTGGAAAGGTGTCATGGAATAGATTATACCCACCAAACCAGATCCATAGGTACATGCACTGGAAAGGTGCCATGGAGTGTAAAGTGGGACAAATAACATTGGATGGAACATAAAGTCGTAGAAGTATAACATTGATTACTACTAGCAGAGTTGTGAGAAAGAATCAAACTTAAGCGTAAAGAGTGAGGCGTTGAGGAGGGGACAGTCCCTTTTCATATACGGAATAATTTCTGTTCCTTTTAAATTTTAATGTCGCTCCTTGCTTTCAATTAAAAAAATTGTCTTTTTAATTTAATCCCAGAAAGTTTTGAATTAATGCAGGTTTTGAATTTGGCTCACCGTACATGAATAATTAAAACAAAATTTGCATATTAATTTTACTTTTTTAAACTAATAATAACCTTATAATAACCTAAGTTTGATTTTTCTTCCAGTTGTTTAAGAATGATTTCTGAATCACAAAGGCTGTTTAATTAGAATAATAACCTCTTTTAAAAGTTGAAAAGGAAACTTTAGAGTAAGAGCAAGCTATTGAGTAGAGGCAACCCATTTCATATACGTAACGTTTTCTGTTCGTTTTAATTTTTAACGTTGCTTCTTATTTTCAGTTGAAAACACTGGTGTTTTATTTAATTACTGATCATTTTTAAATAATATCGGAAAAAACACCTCACCCTCCATGGGAAATTCCTTCCCCTACAAAAAATTTCTCCATGGAAAGATTTCCAACGTAGCTTAAATTAGTGATATTTGCGGAACTAATATTGTAAGGCATAGTAACAAAACGGCCAAAGAGGTCGAAACTATTTTTATGAAAATGAAATTCACAAGTTGAGCAATTCTTAAATGTATAAAATGAATGAAAGAAAAGATCTTTAAAAGATAAACGGAATAATTTCTGTTCCTTTTAAGTTTTAATGTTACTCCTTACTTTCAGTTGAAAAAACTTGTTTTTTTATTTAATTTATGATTTCTTTTAAAATAATGCTGGGAAATCCAGCCCCCCCCCCGTCATGACAATTCTCTTGTGCCATGAAAAATTCCTCCATGGAAAGATCCTTCTACGTAACCCAATCCCCCGGACCCCACCAAAAAATTTCCTCCCTGAAAACATCTGTATATTTACCAATAACCAATACTATATGTAGACAATAGGCAAAGTTCATAGTTTAATGCCCTTCCCTTGGGGACTTTGGGGGATTAGGTCGTCCTCAAAGACATAGTTTTTAGGCATTTCGAGTATGCTGAACAAAATGGCTATCTCAAAATTTCAATCCGGTGACTTTGGGAAAAATGAACGTGGGAGGGACCATAGTTCCCTCTAATTTTTTGATCAATTAAAAATGACACTAGAACGTTTAATTTACGTTTGAATGAGCTCTCTCGCAACATTCTAGGGCCACTGGGTCGGTACGATCAACCCTGGGGAAAGCATACAAAAAAAACAAATAAACACGCATCTTTGATCTTTCTTCTGGCAAAAAAAAATACAAAATTCCACATTTTTACAAATAGAAGCTTGAAACTTCTACAAGTGGGTTTTCGAATGCGCAGAATTTGATGGGGTGATTTTCATTCTAATTATATGACTTTTAGGGGTTATCTCCCCTTTTTTCAAAAATAATGTAAATTTTCTCAGACTTGTAGCTTTTGATGAGCAAGACTAAACTTGATGAAACTTATATATTAAAAATCAGCATAAAAATCCAATTCTTTTGATGTATCCATTGGTATGAAAATTCTGTTTTTTACTACTACTACTACTACTAAAAAGTCATTGCAGCACCAAGCCGCCTGAGGCCAACACAGCTACGCACGCTTATCCTCCTCCATCCCAATCTATTTAAAGCCTTCCTTTTTACACCCGCCAATAAAGTTCCCATTCCCTTTAAATCCTTCTTTATGACGTCCTCCCACCCCAGACGAGTACGACCTGCTTTCCATTTAGCCCTAGACGGTTGGCCGAAAAGAACAATCTTCGGCAATCTGTCATCGTTCATCCGCACAACGTGCCCTAGCCACCTCTACCTTTCTTTCATTATAGCCTTAGAAGGTGGTATTGAATCACATTTTTCGTATAGCCTATTGTTTGAAATACGGTCAGTCAGCCGGGTACCCAGAACAATCCTTAAGCAATTTCTCTGGAAAACATCTAGCAAATCTTAATCCGCTTTTCTGAGCGGCCATGCTTCAGAGCCCTATTTGACCAGTGTCATCACTGTAGCTTCTAATATTCTAATCTTAGTTTGCAGACTTATCTTCCTATTCTTCCAAACTTTTTTTAACTGTGAAAAAAAAACTCTGAGCCTGGGCTATTCTGCTTTTAACATCTTCACTGCTCTCACCATCTTTACTGATAATACTACCAACGTAAGTGAAGCTGCCCACCTGATCAATCTTTTCATTGCCCAATGTCACCTTTTCATCTTCACTTACTCCTAGCCTTAATGACTTAGTCTTTTTAAGATTAATTTTCAAACCTATTCTAGCCCCTTGAACCCTCAAAACCTCTAAAAGCTCATTCATTTTGCTCAGACTTTCATCTAGGATGCTTAAATCATCAGCATAATCTAAGTCCAGGAGACTTTTAGCTCCCCATTTGATTCCGTAGTCTTCCATTGCCTTTCCTGTGCTCCTTAAGACACAGTCCATCAAAATAATCCATATAAAGGGGGATGGAACACAACCCTGTTTAACTCCTGATTTAATACAAAACCAGCTGCTAACCTCATTTCCTACCTTAACCGCAGCAGTGTTATTCTCGTACATAGCACTAATCACTTTAATGTATTTGTCTGGTATACCATACAAGGATAAAACCTTTACTAAAGCTCTTCTATCAACAGAATTGAACCCTTGCTCATAATCTATAAAACTGAGGACCAAAGGTGTTTGACAACTCAGGCACTTCTCAATTATTAGCCTAAGAGTCAAAATTCGGTCGACACATCCTCTACCTTTTCTAAAACCGTACTATTCTTCTCTTAAAACTTTGTCTACGGCATCTCTCAGTCTAAAAAGTGTCATATTACTAAGTTATCTACTACCTACAGAGACCAGACTAATGCCTCGATAATTACCACACTCATTTTTATCACCTTTCTTATAAAGTGGCTTATATAAGGTTTTCCTAAAATCATTAGGTACTTCCCCTTTTTCAAAAATCATATTCATAATCTTCAGTAACTTATTTCTAACCTCAGAGCCACCGTATTTAACCGGGTCGCTCCTCCCTATATATAACAGAAAGAAAGAAAGCGATCAAAAATGGGGTTTTTAAAGGTCAAACGAAAATACTGAAGAAATACACAAAGCGAATATTTCGAGAGAACAACCGCCTCTCTTCTTCAGCGCGAACAAAATAATATTATCAAGAAAAGAAGCGGTTGTTCTCTCGAAATATTCGCTTTGTGTGTTTCTTCAGTATTTTTGTTTGGCCTTTAAAAATCCCCTTTTTGATCTTTTTCTTTCTTTCTCTTATTGCAGGTCAATGTGGTTTAAGAAATTATATATATATATATATATATATATATATATATATATATATATATATATATATATATATATATATATATATATATATATATATATATATATATATATATATATATATATATATATATATATTCTTGAAACAGTTCTCTTTTTGAAAACAGTAGAAAACCATGTTTTTCAACTATAAATGCTTTTAGAGAAAGTCTTATACGTCTTTCCTGTGGACATAGGAGGTGATATAATAGAAAACCTTTTTTCTGTTTCAATTTTCCTGTTACTCGTGATTTTGAAAAAAATTCTCTTGTCAAAGTTTAAATTCACTAAAGCTTTCAAGAAATCATTAACAAAGTAAAACAAAGCCACTAGCAGAAACATAAATTGTGATAAATCATTAGGCGGCAACCCTATTCATGTCGATTTCTAAGCTATAGCTTTCTGTTGCAGAACTCGATGAACTCGTTTGACATACGACAGTACACCTTCTACTGCTCAAGCGGAACTGTGGATCTTTTGTACAGGCTGTCTACTATGCATTTGCTGCTTCTTTATAAAAAGAGGATTTAACATAAAGACATAACTGCACAACCATGCTTGCGCCTTAATCAATTATACTTTATGTGCTATATATTCTAAAGTTTTGAAAGTATGAAATTTGAATCAACTTTGCAGCTGAGTTTTCCAATGTCGTCTTGCGAATGTAACGTTGCATTGAGAATATTACATCGTCACGCTACACCAAAGAGGAAAAGAGAGATTCTATCCTGTACTTCCGTGATAAAAAGTATGGTTTAATGGTTTATTTTTGTGACGCAAGTCTACTACATTTCGTTAAACAGTCATATTATTCCTTAGCCGTAACTTTAAAGGCGACGTCTTATAACACAGGCTTTCACAAGTTGTTGCATATAACTGTTGTCGTTCTGATAAATTTTGGGTCATAAATAAAAACGCAAAACTGGATTGGTACTTTTGTATGAAACTCTAAACCAGTAATATTAGCAAAGGTTTTTTGTTGCATCATTTTTTAGATAAGAACTCTCTGGGTTTCTCTGCGTTGTAACGTTACAAATGTAGTGTAGCATTTTGT
Source organism: Artemia sp. Qi Xiang Cuo (assembly GCF_049724085.1). Classification (NCBI taxonomy): domain Eukaryota; kingdom Metazoa; phylum Arthropoda; class Branchiopoda; order Anostraca; family Artemiidae; genus Artemia; species Artemia sp. Qi Xiang Cuo. Next base: position 5,678,517 of record NC_142811.1, read on the forward strand.
GGCATTTGTGATGACTTCAGTTAAGTATATTATTGTTTAACACATCTTGAGTATTTTTAGTTATGTATGAAGGTAAATAAATGGTAGATAGTCGGCTATCTTGAGCCTATTTCTAGTGAAAGTAAATGAATATTTCAAAGTAAAATTCGGAAAACTCTCTTCACACAAGAACATCTGCGCTTTGAGTAGAAACTGATAGAATTTTTGCTAAGTTGGGTAGAATATTTACCTTCATTTCATTCTTATTCCACTTATTTCTCATCTGAACACGCGAGCTAATGTACAAGCACACTGATGTGTTTCTCAAAGTTAACTGTTTTTACTACCAATTTGTTGTTGCAAATTATTAAAAACAAGTGTTAATTGTAAAATAATTTGATTTTTGGAAATATATTCAATTTATTCCTTTTTATTAGTTTTTTGTGAGCTGTTTCATTAACATTCTAGCAGGATCTTTGCCACGGTTCCATTTCAAGAGATACCCCACCCACTCTGTGAGAATTTTGAAAAGATCTTCCTAGCCAGCGTCGACCAAAACGTTCATATATTCGTGTGCTGTTTCTTATAGAGCAAAAAGCAAATAAATATGTACGTTCTAGAGAGCATGGCTCTAATATACATATATATATAATCCTCCCATTTTAAATATCACTCTAATTGAAAGTTAAAAATCTATAAAAAAGCATTGATACGAAAAGAAAAGAATTCGCCTATGCAAAACAAGGGGTTTGGTTCAAGGGGTTGGAAACAAGGGTTCCAACAATATCTTACACTTGACTAACTTAAAGTATCTAAGAAATCAGAATAGAAGCATTTTTTCTCTGGATCCAAATTAGGTCTCTTCATGGATAAAAACTAAATTCCCAAAGATTGTTGCATTTGATTGTTTATAGATAATGAAATTTTTAGAGTTAGGAAATCGCATTATGTAAAAAAAAAATATAGAAAATATTTAGAAATAATTTAGATATATAGAAAACATTTACAAAATATTATTGTCCAAATCTTTGGAATATAATTTTGAAGATTTTTAGGAAATAATGAAATTTTTATTGCATTTTCGTCAGTGTTGTCATATTGAACCGTAAGGTTAAATCAAAACAATTTAGTGAAGTTTGACAACGGTTTTTGTTCACAAAAATTAAAACACAAAGAATATGTTTTTTTTCCAATGATAGCTACAACTTTAAAGAATACCTTTGCCTTCTTAGGCTATTTTTTTCCGTATTTTTAGTTTTCTCTTGGCTTACTATTTACCTCCGTTGCTTTTTTTTTAAGTTTGGCATTCACTACTACCAAAAGTTGCATAAGAATGTCTTTTTCATTAGAAATTGAAAATTGAATTTCCCAGTATTCCTATCTTTAGAATATAAATCTTAACCAAGAGAGATTATGATTTTGTAATTCCCCACCCAATTCTGTTTTTATTAATCGTAATCTTTTTTTAAATAATAATTATTAATTTTATTTAATTTTCTCAGTTTTCAAACAACTTTTTTTCACGGTCCTTGGTATCTTCGGGATATCTTTGGCTATACAAATCAATTAATACCTGAGACTTGACTAAGTATTAGGTTCATATTTGTTTCTTTATTTAATTTAGAACTTGTCCACAACACACAGAAAAATATGAAGCATAAATAAAAAAAGGTACTTTTGTACAATCCGATAAACAACGAGAATAAACGCCTATAGAATTTCAAAGATCCAATGAAAAACAGGTCTCCGCTGGGTTTCCGCTGGCTTGTGAGGTATTGCTCAATCTGGGAACCACAGTTTATAGACAGTAAGCTTATCGCAGATCATTTCTGGTCTTCGGTCTCGGTGCGAACAAAAAGCTCCTCCCACTTATTTCTGCCTTAGCGGATTAGTCTGTTATCGTCAATCACTGAGAAATGGTTACCAAGTGCATTATTCGTAATTGCGAAAGCAGAAAAAAACTTGGTGAGCCAGCCAAGTGGTTTGCAAGTGTCCCATCTCACAGGTATGAATTAATTTATATAAAAATTATGACTTAATCTATTATTTACGTGGACTCACCTGATCGGCCTATGTAGGATTTTATAAAAAAGGGGGCGGGGGGGTTGATGAAATTTGTGAAAATAAGGAATTTTTTCTTCTTCTAATAACTGGTGGAGTAGGTGTGATGGTTTCAGGGGCGGATCCAGGATTTTTTTAGGGGGGAGGCGCAAATAGGGTGATCCGACAAACTTACGTTAGGAGCAAGTTTAATTAATGCAAAATTGCGTTAATTAGGTAAATTACGCTACTTTAGACTACTTTACGGGGGTAACCTTCGCCCCCCCCCTCTGGATCCGCAACTGGATAGTTTATCACTGTTTTTCACGTAGTGTTATTTATTTTCTCAGATAATAATCTCAGATCATAATCAAATGTCAGTAGAACCCTATCAGGAGGTCCCATTGCTCACCCCTGCTGCCACCTACAACTTTTTTGCACACCAAATATGGGCATAGCCCCCCTAGGGAGAAAGATTACGTAATGGGGTCAATGACCTCTTTTTCCGAGATCGAGTTATTTGATGTTTATGTGTGTAATAGCTCCAGGGTGAAGGTTGCACATTTGCATTGAATTCTAACGGGAACAATGTTATTGATCTAGGACTCAAAGGGGAAGTGAATTTCCGAGAACTTGATTGCGTAATCGAAGGGGAAGTGGATTTCCGAGAACTTGATTGCGTAATCGATTGGGAATTTTATTGATCCGATAACGGGAAACAGGATCACGTGTATCATAACGAATCAGGGACAGTCTAGAGTCAGCAGTTGGAGTGAAAGGATTGAAAAATGAATAAATTTGAAAAAGAGAGAATGAGATCAAATCTAGTGTTTATGGAAAAACATTTGATTTTGGATGATGATTTTCTAAAGTTATCTCTTAAATGCAGGATATTCTCTCGGGGAACACAAGACAATATAATGAGGAGTGATTCTCCCCCATTGGACTATTGTATGAAACTTTTAAAATGTGATTCAAATGCTTATAGTAAATTTATTGATATATTATTTGAAAAAAGGACAGAATCATATTGATAACATAATTTTTAAAACACTGCCAATGGATTCAATGTATATGGCTCCCCCTTCGAAAGAGGTAACGTCACAGAGCTACTACTCTCTCCCCCATATGCATCACATTTAACTTATATTGCAAGTAGGATCAGTTTCGTTTTATTGGTGAGTGAGTTGACATCGGAAACCAAAAAATGTTCTATATATGTCCACTGTGCATGTATACTCTTGGCAGTTGGAATCAATGTGAGACTTGTACAATTATTGATGACTATAGTGAAAAGTGTAAATTATCTAATCCTTGTAAATTACATAGAGGCTATGCACTACAAATTAACGGATGTAATTCATGTCTTGCAGAGGTGTGTGGCTCTAATCCTAGAGGACAACTGTGTTTTAATTGCCACTATGAACAATGTGATCAGTAGGAGAATTATTCCCCCACAATGACCGGAAAGAATCAAAAACTTGTTTTCAGTTTATTTCTACGAGAATGGTATCGTCACGGATTTAAATTATTCTGGAAAGAGGAATCTGGTCTACGATTCAACTGCTGGGGTAACAAGACAATTTGGTTTCTACGTCATCGTTGTTACGACACTGCCTACTATGAATATAAACCAAGTGATTTTTATTTGGCTGTGACGGAATGTGATTCACCAATTGAAAACATTGTATGTGATATTGCTTCAAATAGACAGATTGAAACTCTTGAATTTCATAACATGAATGCAAATAGTATAATTGACTATACAAATAGATATGACAAGATTGAAGTTACATTATACTGTAGAAAATGTGACTCTGACTTTGCAGTCAATCAAGATCAATATACAGTGAATCCAAATGATTTATCGGCATTAGTGGTTCACGACAGTTGCCTATACTTCGAAGATGAAGAAATCTAAAGTGAAGATTTAAAGACATTGTTGTATATATATATACATTTTATTAATAAACAAATTCACGAACATTTTTTAAGCACTTTACTCTTAGGGCACTGAAATCAATACTATATAGGTCTGAGAGGATATTTTCCACTAGAAAGTCGTTCAGACGGGGATTTTCTACATAAATGTGGAGAAACTGCTTGTAAGTATAGCCGCGACATCGGAGCACAAAATATAGTAGTGCATGGAAGCCACAGCTTTTAGTCGTTAGATCCTGCACCCTCTTCCTATTTTGAATAATAGTTTTCCCACTGCTCTCAATATAGTTGCTGATGTGGGGTGAATAGAATGTATAGGGTAGACCAACAGGATCAAAAAATTCAATCGCCTTCATTGTTTGAAAGATGCACAGCCAATGACCCGTCAGCACAGTCGACAGACTGCTATTAACAATAATCAAGGTATTGTTGATACTTTGAATTTTTCCAAGATAGTCCGAGGGCAGACAATAGGATTTGTACTGGGACATGTAGGGATCCATATTAAATACACTGATTATTTAGCTGGTGTTCATGGCGCCAAGTATAGTAGAACACCACCTTCGGGAGTGATTTCCCAATAGGTTTCATATTGATTTAGTGATATTCGGGCACTACTCTCGGACAATGGGTCGGTAAATGCACACTCTAAACGCACACTCCCCGTACGTACTATACTCATATCCTGTGTACCCGACAAATCCAGTACAATGATACCATGTGTTTTAGCAAACAAATCTTCGTTTATACCATTTTCAAATAGTTGAGAGTCATGATCTAGGGTTTGCATGGTCAACTCGTACAATGTTCGATAGGATTTATCAAAAGATAGATTGTAGAGTGGGATGCCGTTTACTTTGCACACAAGAGATGAAAGTCCAAACATCTCAAATTTATGTGGACATTCAGTCCATGATCCTATTGCACTGGCGCTTTTTACAAAGGCCAACGCCAATTTCGAGGGAATTTCACCATTGATAAAGGATGAATCGGTGAAGGTGCGTGAGCCCATGGCAATATGACGTTGATTGGTGATTGTATGAGGAACAAGTAGTTTAATATTGTTGCCATTGGCTCTAAGTTTTTCCAGAGCCAAAGCAACAGAACTTATAACCTGTTGTTTGTGCACATGTAGTATTGCCGTGGTGAGGGAGAGACTTACATCGGGATTGGCACCAACTTCTTTTCTCAATTTAAAATTGGAGGGTGCAAGCGTCAATTTTATATCCAATTTAACATTGGGCGGCAGCCATTGGGGTATATTATAAATTTCATGATATATTTTTCCAACTAGATGTAATTCACTAGTTGTAGCATTTTTAATTGCATCTGTACTATCAGTATTAGTAATATATTCATATCCATTGGAGGCGCCTCTCAAGTCCTCGAATGATTTTGGTGTCATCAGCATGAAGTTTATAGAGCGTGTATAGTTTGATATAGGGGTTAGTGGTGTCAAAAGTCTGAAGGGTTTGGACAAGATGATTTTTAGATCTATATGTTGGAATATAAAATCTTTATTTGATCGCTAAATACTTAGGCTTGGTCTTGTATGTTCATATAGAAGGAAAATCATTTTCACTTACATAATGTGGCCGATAAATCCGCAAAGTAGTCTTCATTAGACTTTATTTGAACGTGGATATTGTCGGAGATGAATTATATAGGATAAAATTGCTTATATTATCAATGCTTGACACTCACTACAACATTTTCAGCATTGAATAGATTCAATGAGGTGGTGATTGAAGGTTGAGAATCCTTTTGTGGCAGGTAGGACATTTTAGGAGAAGAAATCTAGTTTCTATCTAACTATTCTCTTCCTGGGGCTTCTGTTTACACCACGTGTCGGCTTTTTTCTTCTTTTCTTTGACAAAAGGGATGTCTTACGTTTCCGTCCTGAGTAGAGACTGATGAGTGATGCGTTGTTTCTTGACCTTTTTAAACCTTTACCATTCTGTTTTAATTTCTCGCCAAGGGTTCACGCACTGGACCTAAGATTTTACGAGGCACTTTTTTTAAAATCCTTGCCGGAGCCCCAATCAGATAGTTCAGAGGAAGCAAAATCAGTCACAGTCGGTAAAAGATATTTTCTAGCCCGGGGTAGTGAAGAGCGAAACAGCTTAGCAAACCAGCTGCCAAGACCATGACTAGACAGTGACGAGCGACCTTTGTAGTAGTCCATTCCGGTGCCCTGGTGTCTCGGGCAAAGAGTATTAACATAACGGTCAATATCAGGAGAATTAAATGCCTCTTTTTATTAGACATCTTGTTTTTGAACTATGGGTCGAAAATGGCATGTAATCACAGACAAACCTTTTGAAATTGCTATGGGATCAACCAATTCGGTTCTTAGTGTTAACTGACAGAGTTCCAAATAGGAAGTGTTTACGGGGCTATACTGACGATGCTTTATATTGTAGTGATGAATATGTTCTTGATTGGTTTTTCGTTCAAGAACTCGTAGGAGGGAAACCTTTGAATTACCAACCCGAGATGTTTCCACAAAAGAAGTGTAGAGAAATATACAAGTGCCTGTGGTGAAGGTGGGCGGGTAGTCAGCGAAAATTAAATTAGTGGTTTTGGCACTTTTACCATTGATTATATTGAGCTTAAAACCAAGATAATCCTTTAGATTATCATTGAGAATAATCTTTTAACTGGCAATGGGCGAACTAATATAGATCTTGCCCTCCTCCTTTGAATAGTTGAAATAAAAAGCTCCTTTTTTACGAGCGGAAATTCTTTTATTAATATAACGACATAAATCAGTCATACAAGTGAGTTCCTCGTAGGGTAATTCAATATATTGATAATCCAACCAATTGATTTTTTTAACTTGTTCTTGATCACCTGGTGGCGGCGGCCATTCATAGGGTCTATTTTTTATTTCATATTTACGATCCTTTCTCAGGATGTCAGATGTATTTTTGAGAATACAGTCGACAAGAGCCACTTCATACTTTCCATCATCGAATTTGATGTTGGGGGAGAATTTCGTCCAAAAATCACTTGTTCTATTCAGATCATTGTAGAGAGGATCAGAAACATTGGACATGAAAGTCACATAGAAATCATTGGGCATTGTTAATGTCTTCAGCACTGACCCAATAATCAAAATCCGAGTTGTTTCCTAGCAAGCGAAAAAGCAACTGTTTCTTACCTTGGTGTTTACTGCTCTTTAATATTTTTTCAATGTGAAACCGTTCACTGTTGTTTCTAAATTTGTGCAGTTCAAAGTAATAAAAGCCGCAAAGACTATCGTAATATATAGAATATCGCAATCGATAAGTTATTTTTTTTGATTATAGACGTTTATACAAAATAAAAATATAAGTGATAAATAAATAATTAATCATTTCAAAAATATTGGTGGTTCTATTAATTCGAACAGTATCACCAACATTGAATTTCTTCTTCTTTTTCTCTTTTTCACCATTGGAGTATTGCTTTAGAAAAGCATCAAATGTATTTTCACTATAGTGAACACCCCGAGGGCTTGAGTTGGACAGAGATCGATGGGGTCGTTGATTATAAATAAAAAAGATTTTATCTAAATAATTAATAAAATCACATGTATTTTTAAAATTTCAATATACTTAAATTAATATAAGAATACTTATCATTAAAAGTTAAGACAATGCAACCTTTATAGGACTGTGACTATGATAAAGTGTTTTATTATATTTCAAAAGAACCATTTGCACATGGGGATTAGCAAATTCGCAACCGCGATCCGATTAAATTTTTCTATATGAATCCTGTTCGAGAACACATTCAATGCCCATAGCAACTTCAACACCTCTCTTTGATCGCAGTGGAATGGCATAGGCATAGCGACTAAAGATACTGATTGCCACTAGAATATATTTGTAGGGGGCATTGTGACGATGTTGAAGTGCGTCTAAAGTTAAAAGATCCATTTGCATTATATACAGAGGGAAAAACGCTTTAGTTTGTCGATATTGTTTACTGCGAAGCCTGTGATTCCGATGCAGTGTGTAACTCGCTTCATTCTCTAGATACTCTTTTGCATTTTTCAATGTGGTGGTGGTGCCGGAGACAGCTTTGGAAAGCGTTTTGGGGGAACTTAAACTTCCCGCCTCGCCAATATTTTCATAAACACCTTTCAAAACTTCATCCATTTTGAGTGTAAACACGTAGTGTAATGTCCACTCCCCTTTTGCACACTGTCGGGCGAATCAATTCGTCTTCGCTTTTGACTAGCAGCCACAGGTGTTGTAAAATCATTGCTGCTGCTGATAGTATCCTCAAATATTGAATCTTCTTATTTTTTATAAGGTATTGGAGGAGGAGGAGGACTATATTCTCTTAGTTTCTTTAGAATTTTCTTATTGCCAATAAGACTTTTGGGGAAGTTTAATGCACACAGAAAGGTGTATAGATTATTGTCAAAGGATAAAAGTCCTTTACGATTAGTCACCATATCACAAATTAAATCAAATAGATTATAAATTTTCCCATGAATTATAATTCGTTTTCCTGTGCTGTCAAGTTGAATTTGATCACCACCAGTTTCTAACTCGATATAAGATGATACTCTTTTACTCTGTTCTCGCTTGGTGAATGGCACAATGTTTCCAATTTTCAATACAATCGAATTCAGGTCCTTCTCCATTGATGCTGCTGCAGAATCTTGAGGAGATGTTTCCTGTTTAGAGGGATCTGTGTTGATGGTGGCAGGTCTCTCACGATATGGTTTATGTTTGACCACACGTCGCAATGCATCTTGAAGTAAAAGCAGTTTTTTGTCATCGGCAATATTCTCGTCGTTAATGAATTTGCTTAGATTGTCTTCAAAATGTTCGATGGGCGAGAGGACAAGTTCAAATGGTGTCAATTTATAGGGTTTTGCCATATAGAGAAAACTGTTTACAAGTCCTGCAGTTATCGTTAGTAGTATTATGAAGAATCCAACGCCCGCTTGACGGAGCCGCGGTCTTTTAAATTTTTGAAACTTTTTTTTAAAAGCACCGGCGCCGAACCGTTAAACCTTGTTCGTTTTCGTGTTTCTTAAAAAATAATGACGTTTTCAAATTACCTCCGGTTAAATTAAAAAAAGGTAATAAATTATATTTATGAAATCATTGTAAACCCCATTCTTGAACATAGCCTTCCCAAGCAACGCTTTTGAAGTGCTTAAAACGGAAAACAGATGCCGTTGTTCGTTAAGTTTCTTCAGTGTCATAATGACGAATAATAGCCCTTTCTACTGTTCACCGGAAGATATACTGTAATTTCATTGTTGAAAATGTTGGTGACTACACGTAGATCCTCGGGAGTGCTCTGATTAAGATCCAGCAAAATGTAACCGTAGGGATTGCTAGTCGCCTGAGTGTACGACGACAACAGAAATTTAGGGGCGCGGGGTATATCTGCTTATTGAGAGTTATGAGTGAGCTAGAATCACAAACAACTCGATAGATGATATAGAGAGTGAAATTCAATGTAATTGTTTACATACATTTACTCTGATAAAAGAGATTGTGTAGAACTATGGTAATAAAACTGTGTTCATGGTAGGAGTGAACGGTGATCAGTTGTAGCATTTCCAGAGAGAACTGTTCAATAGATTCAGCCAAATAATCTATAACCAACCACGATTTCTATTAAATACTATTGAAAAAATCAAGTCCTCATACGAATTGTATTGGTATGGTTGTGTCAATCGCTTTTATTTTATCATAGGACTCTTGTCAGAGAATATATCAATCTTAGATTTTTTCGGTTTCTTCAAAAACATTTTAATACAATTATGAAATATTTTAGCTAAACTCGTTGTTGCCCATTACCGTGAGGTACCATAACGTCATTAACTGACTTGTGTTTTAAATTGATGCATGCTGCTGTTGGGGACAACAGTCGGACTACAACTAACTGTAAATCATATATGCTCAATGACTAAGTAGTAATTTCCCCATAGATCTATCTATTCAAGAACAACAAAAACAATATTTCATGGCAGCATTTATTTCGACACTGCATGAAAACACTTGTTCAACATGAACAACGATAAAAATAATAACACTTGTTCAACGTGACAAAATTTCACGGTCAACATGAAAACTCTATTTGTTCAACATGAACACGGGGCAATGATAACACTTTATAAAAAACACTTTTTGTACAACACTTGTCTGTAAAACAATTTATGTAAAATAAAAAAAAAACACTTTTTGTCCATCATCATCTTCAACACTTTTATGGATAACACTTTTTTTTGTCAACTTACACTTTTCTATAAAATGAAACTTTTTATACAACAGAAAAAACAGACACACACCGGGGACAAGTAGCACAGTTGAACATAATGGTGAATTTAAAGGTGGTGTGTCCCCCCCCCGGGCCGCGGGGGCCGGCCGGCCGCGGGCGGGACCCCCCCCCCCCCGGGGCGGCCACGGGAAGGGACCCCCCCGGGAGCCGCGGGGCGAAAAAGAATCGTTGCCGTCACTGCGGCTGCTACAGGTTAGTGGTTGGGTTAGCGGTGATGGTTAGATTAGTTGGTTAGGTTAATTTATGAACAGGTTGAGGGGTGGTTAGTTCAGGTTAGGTTAATTTATCCAGACCAAGTTGATTGCGATAGTCAATGCATTCAACTCGGTCTGAAATACGGTAGTGGCCGTGGGGTAGGACAGTCACACCATTCTCGAGCACATAGACCTTGTCGGATATACACGACATTGCATTCTTTCCCACTCTCACAGTATAATTTCTATACTGTAGAGAGCAAATTGCAAGCACTTGTGCTCTCGGCACTAGGCTACTTTCTACACAGTCTCTGTACACACTCATGTTAAAGTTGCTCTTTAAAAAGTGTGTAGGCCCCACTTTACTCGCCTTCTTTTCATCACTACTCTGTGTTTCAACGCAATAGACTTTGGGGCCTGGGAACACCCCCTGTGATATTAATTCACTCCACTTCTCTGATTTTTATTGTAATAGTTGTTTGGGGGCTTGAAGTTTCATAAACTCGGGGTAGAGTGATCTGTTCCATTTCTTTAAATCCATCTGTGAGCTGATATAGCCCTCCATTTTAAAATCACCAAACCAATCTTCAGCCCAATGTATATATAAACGCCGATAATCTGTATCACCATTGTCAACTTCGCCATCCCCCACACTTGGCTATGGCACCTTGCAAACTTTGTACAAGAACGACAGAATGAGCTTTTTGGAAATGTCGAGTACTGACCTGCCTCCTTCAATATTCTTTTTCAGTACCACATTTCGCTTTCGCCTGTGTCGAAGAACCATGCCAGTCTCTATGCACATGACTGATGTAAAATTGGGGTCGGCAATAATTCTTACACACTCTAGAGGGTCTGTCTCAACGTCGCCGCGAGATCTGTTTCGTGCGCGCTCACACATTTTGCCAAACGCTTAATTTAGAATGAGCCTATATAGTTCCTTCACCACCTTTGACTTGTCCCTAGAGAGTTTATCAAAAACTTTATCGAAAAGTGTTTTCAAGTATGGTCGCTGATTTAACTTTAGGACTCAATGGATTTAAGTTATATTTAAAACGTTGCTAACCCTCCACTGCAAAATCACATAGTGAAAAATACTATTCTCTTGAGGGTCCAAATAAGCAATCAGTGTCTGTTTGGAGGGGGTCCAGTGCATCCCTATATCCTCAACCAATGATTGATTGTAGGGGCTCAGCGAGTCCCTGCTCACGGGCCGATTGATACCGGGAAAGACAAACTCTGTGAAGCAGTCATGAAGCGCCAGTGAAATTAGAACGTTTAATTCACCGAACCATTGTTGCGACCCGTTATCATCGCCGACTTTAATGTCGTAGAACTCACAAGTATTCTCAAGCCCTCGATAGTTCCCACATGGCAAAGAGTATTGGTACATTACTGAGGGTTACAACGAGTTCATGTCCAAGACCACTGCATTTGACTTTGCACCGGTGCTTTGTCCGCTCGGATCGGTTGATAAGACGCGGTCCCCATGAAAAACATACCCACCCCTCATTGAACGCTCTACAAAAAAGTGCTGATCTATGTTTGTGATTAGACCTATTTCCTCCCTGCTAATTTTTAAAATTAAATCCATCACTAAATGTGGTGTGGAAAAATAATAGCCTATATCTAACCCGAACTCTGAATAGATCTGGTCTGTGTTCTTACAGACTATATCTAACAGATTTAGAACGTCACTGGCCAAGTACAGTCTACAATAATCCCACCCATTTTTACAATCCCCCTTGGACCACACCTTCTTGGCAAACTCATATTCTTCGGCTGTGCATTCACTGTTGGTCAGTGAATTGTAAAAAGCTTCAATTGGAGGGAGTTTCTCCTCACTTAAGCGTGCACCAGAACAGTATTAATCGTATGCAGATATACCTTTGTAAGTAAACAGGTCATACATTTCCCTGTCTGGAAAGTGCTGTTTAAGCAAGGCAAAGCTATAATAATTGTCGCTTTTTTGCGCTTGAATCAATTGACTCAATGCCGTGAGAAAAAAACTAAAGGAATCTAAAAACCGAGTTTTATTACAACACGTATGTCCATTATCCACTGCCTGCCATTTCATCTAGAGAAGCAACAACGTCTTGGCTGATTTGGGGATAATGTTGTAGGTAAAAGAACTATTTACCCATGGACAATCTACTCCCCCTCCCTCCCTATGCATACGTGCCAGTGCCGGTAAAATAAATTTTAAATCATAATTGGAATTATGAATAAAAACAGGGATAAAAAACTGCTGGCTAACATTTAAATTACACGATTGATGCGCAACTCCTCTAAAATTACTACCCCCCGCGGATATTTCCTGCCCCAAATGGTCATGATCGCTGACTGTCACCCTGCCCCCCCGGGTCCCGGGAGTCCCCTTATCCTCCGCTGCAAACTCACCCTTACAAACCCCCCCTATTTTTTGATTTTTAATCGCACGTCGATCCCCTGCAGACAACACCATTGGAAAATGGGTATTTCTCAAACGAGAAATAGCACCAGTAGCCGTGCCAATCAGTTGAGTCAACGCCTTGACCCTGCACTCCCGCTCATCCACTGTTTCAACTATTTCTAACAACCGCATGATGTTAGAACTATCTCTTTGTGCGTGGGCGTAGGACACTGCTATGTTCAGATATTCTTTGATTCTGTTGGGAACTTTGGGGTCATTCCTCCTCACCAATTGAGCTTCACGATCTAAAGATATTTTGTTGCACTGGATGAGGGTGTTCTGGAAATTTTTGAAGCGTAGAATTGCCCTATCCCCTAAAACCGCTTTCACTGTCTGGTAGCCAGTGTGGCTACAATGCCTCGTATGATTCTGTAAACTTAGTTCACTCCAAAATATAGAGAGGCATGTTGGACAGTAGCAACGGATCTCCCTTTTCTTACCCTCTCCCCGACCTCTACTAATTTCAGTGATCTGATTAAAATGTCCAAGTGCATCTGGTTGACTAGGTGGCGTGTATAACAACCAAACCCAGTGTTTAACCAAATCAACTGAGGGACCCCGGACTGGGAAAATCACCCCCTTCTTTTTTAAACGAACCCCATCTTCAAATTCAGTATTATATTGTACCACAGTAACGCCAATGTTCAAGTGAGTATTAACCCTTTCAAACATGTCAATAGATCGAAGCGTTACTGGGTATTTTCCTTCTAGGCATGAAAAATCTACAATGGGGAAATCGGACCCCTCCTTCCCATGCACAACCCCGATGTCTAAATTCTTCTTGGTAGCGTCCCGAGCTAGAGGCTCGAATGCTGAGATGAGGAAAGCATATCGGAAACACTTATGATCTGTTTCAAAACAGATCTTCTGGACACCACGACAACCTACTAGATCTGGATTATAATTTAAAACTGTATCCCTTTCATACCCAGCCCCCCTCTTAAATAAAATCTTTCTTAATTTTACAAATATTAACGCTTAAATTTTCAACAAAAAGAACTAGAGACCCACTGCTGTTTTCGTTATAGTTCTCAAGATGTGCTATAATTTGATCGACCCAATCCATGAAAATACTCTACAAATTTTCTAAATTTGAATAAACCAAACGCATCTCGGAATGTACATAATGATAATAAACCTCACTTTTTCCCTCATTCAAATAAAACAACTTTAAAACAATTGAGAACTTAATTTAATCATGACCTCCCCCCAATTGAATTTAGTTCTCCTGAAGTGCACGAACTTTGTATAAAGAGCTGTATACACTTTCTATATGAACATAGACGAACTTGGCAGACAAAAGCGAATTAAAAGGGTCCCCGACTGCCGAGGAGTCAAAACCAATCTGTTTTAAAATTCTGTTGGAAGGCTGACCTTCCAATCGCGTTGTACCCTTTTCCCCCGGGGGTATATTACCCCCTCCCCCCCACTGTTCAACAATAACTGGCGAATGCTCCACATCAGTTGTTTGAAGTTGAGTCGTTTGGGGATAGGCGGGTGGGAGGGTCACGGTAAAATAATTTAAAATTTGTAAAGTATTCGGGCTCAAGTCTACCAGCTCAACTGTGCTACTATCTACTTTAAAAAAATCAGCAAAAAACTCATCAATATTAAATTGAATTGGGTGTAGCTCGTCACATATTGAAGTTTCGTAGAGCTCCACATGTGAATGTTCTTCTGTTTCTCAAACTGACGAGCAAGAGGAAGAAAGCAAGTATGGAACCAGGACAACCTGTAAATGAACAATTAGCTTATTTTCAAAGTGTTCAAATCATCCCTAGTGCTTTTAAAATTTGGATTATTATTGCTTAATAACATTTGGTTAATTCAACTAAAGATAATCTAAGATATGACATGGAAGGCAACAATTTGATCGTTTATTTTCAAAGTGTTAAAAAAAATTTTTTTTTTTTTCTGCGCTCCCCCCCGCGCCCCCCCTAAACTTGCCCCCCCCCCCTTCCTCGCCCATCTCGGGTGCTTTTCGGAGCCACAGCGCAACCCTGTGGCGCTTCTCGGGGCCCGCATCGCGTCCCGCGATGCTTCTCGAGCCCGTGGCGCTTCTCTGATTCGTGCCACTTCCCGGAACGTGCCCCTGACTCTTGGCGCACCCCTGTGACGCTTCCTTGACCCTTGGTTCTTTTCGGATCCACATCACACCCTGTGGTACTTCTCGGGGCCCGCATCGCTTCTCGCGATGCTTCTCGGGCCCGTGGCGCGTCCCTGAACCGTGGCCCTCCCCCCAACGCTTCCCTGACTCGTGGCGCACCCCGGTGGCGCTTCCCTGACCCGTGGCGCAGGGCGGCGCCACAGCCCACCCCTGGGGTGCTTCTCGGGGCCTGCAACGCGTCCCGCGATGCTTCTCGAGCCCGTGGCGCTTCCCTGACCCGTGGCACTTCCCCCAACGCTTCCCTGACTCGTGGCGCATCCCTGTGGCACTCCCCTGACCCGTGGCGCATCCCCCCGGCCCTTCCCTAACCTTGCCCCCACAGCACTCCCCGGACCCATCGGCGCATTCCGGGCTCCATGGCTCCCAGCCGTTTACCTAATGCCCCAAAAAACTGTAATGTTAGGCGACATAATTCGTTTAGCCTGCTCCCCGTACAGGTTGTTTATGGCTCCAACTGAGCCTAGATTATTTTTAATCTCGTGTCTGCTCTGTTTCCAAGCGTATTCTCTGGGAAACAGTACAATTAAATTCGAGAACCGTTAACTCAATATATCGTCAACAATGTTTCCACATCACTAAAATATTGGCAAGGCTTTGTAAGATTGAAAGTTATTTTAAAATGTCCTTGCGCAAATTACGGGGTTCATATGTGACAAATAGATAAATGTGATTAATCTCACTCAGTTCATTCTCTTGAAACTTTGCAGTAATCAATTGTGAAAAATTGGTGATTTTGAGTTTCAAATGGTGAGCATGATTTGAAATTACCCTTGAAAAATATACGCTTATGCGATAACAGTGAAGAGATGGCAACAGAGAAAATATCAAAGATTAGAAAAAAGAGTATTTTGAGTTTCAAAGACAGTGATTATTAATAGAAATTACCAAAAAATATTCGCTTATGAGATATCAAAGCGATAGCAAAGATTAGAAAAGAGCGGTTTCTTTGCAAAAAATTACATTTAGATATCTCCAAGGGAGGGGGGAGCAGAGAAAAGAGTGGTTTCATTGCAAAAAATTACATTTAGATATCTCCAAGGGAGGGGGGAGCAGAGAAAAGAGTGGTTTCATTGTAAAAAATTATATTTAGATATCTCCGAGGAGGGGGAGCAGAGAAAAGAGTGGTTTCATTGTAAAAAATTACATTTGGATATCTCCGAGGGAGATAAATTTAAAACATTGGTTGGGGTGAGGGGTTAATATCTCACAGAGATAAGTTTATATTGGGATTGAAAAGGACTGAAAAATGAATAAATAGAAAGGTAGGAAAAAATACATACATTTGCATATCCCGGCTGCACTTGGGCACCCGAAGGACCAGGTAGTGCATGCTGGAGGGTGGACGGGGCGACGTCGCTATGTTCTTGTGTGACTGGGCCGGCTATTTCACGATCTTGCATAGCATCGGCAGGGTTGGTAGCCGTCCACTCTCTCTTTAGCTTAAACCCAGGCTGCATTGGGGCTGGCACTGATGGGGCTGTCTTGTCATCTCTGGCTTTCTGAGTAGGCGGTGCAATAAATTCTTCATGGTTGGCCTTAAAAATAATAGAAAAAATTAGTTTCAAAATTATTTTCCCCTTTTTTTTTTACAGAATAAAAATTAGTAATCACCTAACTTAACCAAGCCATACTTTTGTCTCGAAAACATTTGTCTCCAAGACGCCCCTCCCCCCCCCATTTTAAGTAAAGCACACGTTAAAATTTACGAGAAATATACTAAACTCAGGAATCAAATGCTCTTCAATTTACGCATAATACAGTTATTTATTCTTTTTCTTAAAAATCCCGGGCCCTTTTCAGTAAAGCAAAGTCAAATTTGCGATGAAGAAGCTATGATGTTAATTTGATCAAAATTATCCTTTTTTCTGTGAGACCCTTTGGTTAAGCCGCTAACGTAAGGATTATGAGGCCGGATGTACTTTTAAAGGGGTGACAGTAATTATCACCTGTTTAAATCATAGCGGAAATGTTTAAGTCAAGCTAGCGGCGGCTTAAATAGAAACGGTTTATTAATAGCTAAGGGTTGTCACTTTAGATTGAAATAGAGAAAGCAAGAATTATATCGATAAAAAGAGTATTATTTCTATTGCAAGAATTAAAGTCGTAAGGAGTGGGGGGTTTAGATGGTTAAACAGAGCATATTTTATAGTCTTCTAACGAATATAAAGATAGCATTGTGGAGTTTTTTTTAGTGTGCGAGGCGGGGGAGGGATTTAGCTGGAAATATAGAGGGAAGGATAAGAATTTCTTTTTGCGAGAATTTGGGATTTTAAAACAATGGTGGCGGGAGGGGGGATTTAGCTGGAAATATAGAGAGACGGAATTTATAGAAATGCTATTTCTTTTTGCGAGAATTTGGGGTTGTAAAACAATGGTGGAGGGAGGGGGGATTTAGCTGGAAATATAGAGGGAATGACTTTATCGAAATGCTATTTCTTTTTGCGATAATTTGAGGTTGTAAAACAATGGTGGAGGGATGGGGGATTTAGCTGGAAATATAGAGGGTAGGAATTTATCGAAATGGTATTTCTTTATGAGAGAATTTGGGATTGTAAAACAATGGTGGGGGGGGGGATTTAGGTGGAAATATAGAGGGAAGGAATTTATCGAAATGGTATTTCTTTTTGCGAGAATTTGGGATTGTAAAAAAATGGTGGAGGGCGGGGGATTTCGCTGGAAATATAGAGGGAAGGAATTTATCGAAATGGTATTTCTTTTTGCGAGAATTTGGGATTGTAAAACAATGGTGGAGGGAGGGGGATTTAGCTGGAAATATAGAGGGCACCAATCGATCGAACTGTTTTGTCTTTTTGCGAGAATGTGTGATTGTAAAACAAGGGGTGCGGGAGGGGGGATTGAGCTGGAAATAGAGAGACACGGAATGGATCTAAAAGCTATTTAGATTAGCTATAAGTTGGGATTGTAAAACAATGGTGGAGGGAGGGGGGATTTAGCTGGAAATATAGAGGGAAGGAATTTATCGAAATGGTATTTCTTTTTGCGAGAATTTGGTTGTAAAACAATGGTGGAGGGAGGGGGGATTTAGCTGGAAATATAGAGGGAAGGAATTTATCGAAATGGTATTTCTTTTTGCGAGACTTTGGGATTGTAAAACAATGGTGGAGGGAGGGGGGGATTTAGCTGGAAATATAGATGGAAGGAATTTATTGAAATGGTATTTCTTTTTGCAAGAATTTGGTTGTAAAACAATAGTGGAGGGAGGGGGGGATTAAACTGGAAAAGTAGAGGGAAGGAATTTATCGAAATGGTTTTTCTGGGGGCGAGACGGGGGCAGGGTCCCACCCGGGGGGCGGGCGGCGGCATTGAGCTGGATATATAGAGGGAACGAAAGTATTGAAATGGTATTTCTTTTTGCGAGAATTTGGGATTGTAAAACAATGGTGGAGGGAGGGGGGATTTAGCTGGAAATCTAGAGGGAAGGAATTTATCGAAATGCTATTTCTTTTTGCGAGAATTTGGGATTGTAAAACAATGGTGGAGGGAGGGGGGATTTAGCTGGAAATAAAGAGGGAAGGAATTTATCGAAATGGTAGTTATTTTTGCGAGAATTTGGGATTGTAAAACACTGGTGGCGGGAGGGGGGATTTAGCTGGAAATATAGAGGGAAGGATGTCCATGGAAAATTCGTTTGAAAATAAAAAATGTACTTACATGGTAAATTGAAGTTGCCAAGGCTTCAAGTTTATCAAATTTATAAATTGTTGTTTACACAGCGTCAAAATACTTTCTGATAATTGAATCACATTGCACACCCGTTATATACGAAATCTCAAGGGTGAATTGTTATGTAACAGGGAAAATCATATGTAAGCATGCCTCTGATTGGCTGAGAAGGAGGATGTATCCGACTCACTGATTGGCTGAGAAGGAAACACGTGATCTAACTGTTTCCGGGAAACTCAGAACATTTTGGCTCGATAGCAACAACAACTACTATTTCTGGACACCATGACATTCGCGATCGATTACGCAATCAAGTTCTCGGAAATCCACTTCCCCTTCGATTACGCAATCAAGTTCTCGGAAATTCACTTCCCCCTCGAGTCCTAGATCAATAACATTGTTCCCGTTAGAATTCAATGCGCATGTGCAAACTTCGCCCCGGAGCTATTACACATAGAAACATCAAATAAATCGACCTTGGAAAAAGAGGTCATTGACCCCATTACGTAATCTTTCTCCCTAGGGAGGCTATGCCCATATATGGGGTGCAAAAAAGTTGTAGGTGGCAGCAGGGGTGAGCAATGGGACCTCCTGATAGGGTTCTACTAAATGTCATCGCTTTATGGCATTGTTCAAATAAAACTTATTTTTTACTTGATTATCGTCGTAAATTTATTCCTTGTCTTTCTTTCCATTCTTAAACCAATGTTATATTTACCTTTTGCATTATTACAGCCCATTATATATATACATTTATATAAATTTATATGCAGTGTTACCGCCATACCAATTATTCTCCTTTTCTTTTTTATTCTTTAATAATAATTTCTGGTCGTTTTGAGTTTGAATTATTGTAGGCTTCTATTTCTACTGATCTTAAGTTTAATATGGCCTTTACTTTTCTTTAAAAAAAACTTTCTTTTTCGTAAAGTTTTCGCAGTATATATATATATATATATATATATATATATATATATATATATATATATATATATATATATATATATATATATATATATATATATATATATATATATATATATATATATATATATATTTATATTTATATTTATATCGGCGCGTACAAACAGCTCCTCTCATTTGATCTGCCATCAGCGGTCCAATTACCCTGGAACACGTATTTTGGCAGAAACTTTCTCAAAATGCCTTTGAAACCAACTTGAGACTTCGAAACCTATTTTTAATTCCTAAAAACATCTAATAATAACATTACACTACTAACTACCGGTTTTCATGTATGTATTGGAATAAATTAATCTAAAATTAGTTTCTTCAAAATTAGTGTTCCAACGTTGAAGCCAAGTTTCGCGTCCAAGAGAAATCTGACTTGTCTACCCGTGAAAAGATCTGATACCGCCTATGTTTATATCTTCCAAAACGTTCTCCGGAGCACTCGCACCCCGGTCCGGGTTTTTATAATGGGTGAGATAGAGAATGATCATACTGCTAATTATATAAACTCTGCTGGGAACTATGTTTAAACTTTAGTTTCGGGTTTTAGGGGCAAAAAAAGGTGCCTAGGTTAGGTTACGTATTAAAAATGCTATGCTTTAGATCCACCCTCCCCCCCCCCTATAGTGCAAATATATAGCCCAAATCTGTTTCTTAACTATTATATTTTCATCCTATTTTGTTTTATTTCATTAGCCTTAACAGAACTTCACTTCTTGTGTGTTTATCGGACTCTACACAAGCACCAAAAAAAAGACAAAACAAGAAAAAACAAAAAAGAATGTTTAGACAATGAAAACAATAAAAACAGCAAAACAATGAAAATAGCGTAAATTGTCACATAAAATGAGTCAAACAAAAAATAATGAAAAGCCAGTTCAAATAAGAACTGTAAACCATGGCCGACCTGCTATTTTCTTTTTGTTTTACTTTTTTGCACAGTTCTGACACTGCAAGTCTTATGCCGGTTATGTGTACTGTATCTTTTAATTAATCTTCTGTTGTTTGTCCATGCTGGTATGTGGAATAGATATTAGGTGAAACGTAAGATGAAACAGATTTTTGCTTCATCAGTCTTAGTGAAAATCTTCGAGAAAGACATCATAGGAACAGAGGCAACGTAACAGCGTTGCAAAGACTAGCAAGGTAAATCGCTTGAACTGAAGTTTCTTGGAAACAATTGAAGCATAGGAGATAGACCCTTAGTGAGATATATTAGCGATCAGAAGAGTGTGATTGGGGCATGCAGAGCTGCCATCAAACTTCTCCTTCCACCAATTCTTACACGCGGG
Organism: Artemia sp. Qi Xiang Cuo; assembly: GCF_049724085.1. NCBI lineage: Eukaryota > Metazoa > Arthropoda > Branchiopoda > Anostraca > Artemiidae > Artemia > Artemia sp. Qi Xiang Cuo. The sequence continues at coordinate 5,699,532 of NC_142811.1, forward strand.
CTGATTTGTCATACTAAGTTTTCAGTTTTTCCGCATATCCCCCCTGGGCCTGCTTCACAAGCTCATGGTGTTCTTTCACTTTTTTTCTTAATGATAATAAATGTCTTATCATTGTTTGTTCGTATTTTTCTTCATTTTCTTAGGATTCTTTTAAAACACCTAATGCCCCTTTACAGTTTATTCCGTGATGTTATTCGAAGGGGGAAACCCTGTGACCGGATGTTATTTTGTGGTATTTTTACGCTTGGAAAATTATTTTACTTTATTTCTGATCAATTTTGCTTTAATAAAGCTCTTTACTGTTCTTTGAAAAACTTTTTTATTGGATTTTTTTAAATTTAATACAAAATAAGGCCATATTGGATAATACGTCATAGTACCCGTTGATTATTAAGATACAAATTTTATTTGGCAATAGCAAGGAGAAAGAATGGACTCTAAAAAGGTAACAGCATATTTTTTAATTGTATGGAATGCCCCCTTCCCCATTATATCCCCTTTGTTCTGTTCAAATATATTCTAGAAATTGGGATAAAAAATTTTTTTCACAGATTATTGAAAGTTAGATATGAAATAGACTTACTTTTTTCTCCAGTATAAGAAAAATATTTTGCTTGCTTTGGAGCTACCCCTCTCTCATTTTTATGAATGAAATAACATGCAAAGAAGCATGTTTTGCAATAAAAGTGAAATAACTTGCAAAAACAGTAAGAATTTCATTCTATTAATGATGTTTTCTTGTGCTGTTTGTAAATGTGCTGTTTGTATTTAAGGGTTGTGTTGTTTGTATATCTACTTGTTGAAGTTTCAAACTCTTTTCCAGTTTAACTGCATCCAAGACCCTTCTTTTTCTTTAGTCTTAGTGGTACTCATTTTCCATCACCAGTTGTCAATTATTAAGCGAATTAAAATATACGCAAATTTATACAATATTAATTCTTATACTAGATTATATGAATTATCAATCCTTTACAGATATGTTTTATAGTGGAAAAAGTGAAGGAAGGGCCATATTAGATCTTGGGAGTCCAGTGGTCTAAAGCTTTAAGAAGAACTGGCGTGAAAGCCTTCGTCTCTCCAAAATGTTCTTTTTCTAATAAAAAGACGAGTAAAGTGTTTTCTGTCGTCTCTTGTTGTTTCTGTTGCGTTTTCGACTGAAAGTTAAACCTTTCATCACAACTTGCTTGCTGGTTGGGTTGGGTTGCTTTCTTGGGTTGGGTTGATAATTTGGTTACAATCATCAAGGATGATTGAAGGATTTTAACGAGCGGGTGAGGGGGTGGGTGGTGTATACGTAAAACAATTTAGATTTAAATACGTTTTTTTGTTATTTTTGTTTTTGTTTTTTGTTTGATTAAGAAATCTTATCTTATCTAAATCATGGTAAATTAAAAAAAAATGTCTTAAGAGGGAATGGGTGAAGAAATAATTAAATATAATTTAAATTTAAGGGATTCTGAAGGCAAACAAGCTTTTCTTTTGATACTAGAATACAATGTTTCAAACATGCCATTCCATTTGCAGTACACCGTGTGACGGGACAAGATTCTACAAAGAAACACTTGGAGGACTTGGAAATTAATGGGGATTTACTAAGTGGATTTAAATGGTTAATGGGTAAGATCCCAGTGACACCGAAAAAAATCAATATTTTTGAGCGGGCTAGTGAAAATTTGGGGATCGGTATCACCAGGCTTCAATATGATAGAGAATTGGAAGGTGAAAAAAGTTAAGAGTAGTATGAGGTCAATCTATACGGGAGGGCAGCACCCCGACCATACGGGAGGGCCTCTATTCCGGGAGGGAAGTACCTGCACCATAAAAGCGGACAATGCCCTCTCAGTAAAGGCTGACAGTACCCCCACCATACAAGCGGTCCCACCATGTAACAACACACAAAATCATACATACAAAATGACACAAAACCATCCACACATCAAAACACAAAACAATGCATATAACAATACACAAAACCATCCATATAACAACAGACAAAACCATCCATATAACAACAGAAAACACCATCGATATATCAACACACATATCAAACCATACAACAGACACATCCCATCATCTGAGCGGCCATTGGAGATATCAAGTCTACCGACCATCTGGCATGACGTTCCGGAGCGATAAGGAAAATCTTGGAAACATTATTATCAGAGTTTTGACTGTCAAGAATGTCGTTTAATAATAAAAGTGACTTTGAAGTAACATCATGTATAATAAATGAAGTTATTTTTATTTGGATTCTTATAAACAATCGATAGAGATCTTTTTTTGTACTCTAACAGACAATTTCTTCTGATGATTGATGGAACTTTGCACATCGGTTTTCCGTTACCAGACTTGCGTATGTGTTTGGGCCCCCACATTCTCATCTAGGACCTCGAGTCCCCATCCAGGGCTCCACTTCACCACGCCAGGAGCCCAAGTCCCCCACCGGGGCTCCAAGTCCCACACTAAGGCCCCAGAGTTCCCACTCCATCATAAATAATTAAAAAAGTACCCTATGCATAGAACAAAGTCAGCTACATGGTAAATTCCATGTCTTTTAATTGATAACTAAGCATCATACATTAATAAAAAAAATCTTATACTTAGAACAAACTCAAATACTTGGTACATTCCAAGTCTTTTAATTTATTACTGAATATGAAAAGTTAATAAAAAAGCACTTTTGCATAGAAAAAACTCAGCAACTTGGTAAATTCCAAATCTTTTAATTGATGAGAGAGTATAAACAATTAATAAAAAAATATATTTGAATAGAACAAAGTCAACTACTTGGTAAATTTCAAGTCTTTTAATTGATGACTGAGCATCAAGAATAAATAAAAAAACACTTTTGCATAAAACAAACTCAACTACTTGGGTAAATTCCAAGTCTTTTAATTGATCACTGAGAATCAAAAATTAAAAAGAAAACACTTAAGCATGGAACAAACTCATATACATGATAAATTCCAAGTCTTGTAATTGGTGACTGTATATCAAAAATTAATAAAAAATTCTTATGCATAGAACAAACTCAGCTACATGGTAAATTCCATGTCTTTTAATTGATGACTAAGTATCAAAATTAAAAAATAAACACTTTTGCATAGAACAAACTCAACTACTTGGTCTATTCCAAATCTTTTGGTGAATGAGTATAAAAAATTAACAAGAAAACACATATGCATAGAACTCATTCAATTACTTGGTAAATTACAAATATTTTAATTGATGACTGAGTATCATATATTAATAAAAAGCACTTTAACATAGAACAAACTCAGCTACTTGGCAAATTCTGAGCATTTTAATTGATGAGTGAGTGCCAAAAATTATTAAAAAAACACTTTAGCATAGAACAAACTCAACTACTTGGTAAATTCCAAGTATTTCAATTGGTGAGTGAGTAACAAAAAATAATAAAAAATCACTTTAGCATAGAGCAAACTCAACTCCTTGGTAAATCCAAGTCCTTTAATTGGTGAGTGAGTGACAAAAAGTATTAAAAAAGCTTTTTAGCATAGGACAAACTCAAATTAAATAAATAGTACTTTAGAAAAGAACAAACTCAGCTACTTGGTAAATTCTATGTTTTATAATTTATGACTGAGTATCAAAAATTAATTAAAAAAAAAACTTTTGCATAGAACGAACTCAACTATTTGGTAAATTTCAAGTCTTTCAATTGGTAAGTGAGTAACTAAAATTAATCAAGAAGCACTTAAGCATAGAACAAACTCAACTACTTGGTAAATTCAAAGTCTTTCAATTGATGAGTGAATTAAAATGTTTTCTCGCATCATGGATCCATGTGTCTTAGGTTGAATTAAGGCTTTTCCTTATATTTGGAAGTTTTGCTACCATGGATATGAAAATCAAATTTGTTTCATCTCTTGGATGAGTGTACCTTAGGTTCAATTAAGAGCAAAAGTGCTATTTTATTAATTTTTGATACTCACTCGTCAATTAAACGACATGGAATGTACCAAGTAATTGAGTTTGTTCTACGCAAATGTGGTTTTTCATTAATTTTTTATACTCACTCATACATTAAAAGACTTGGAATTTACCATGTAGCTGAAATTTGCTATATGCCTTAGGTTTGTTTTTATTAATTTTTAATACTCACTCATTTAATAAAAGACTTGGAATTTACCATGTAAGGCAGTTTGTTTGACTCAAATGGGTTTTCTTTTCACTTTTCTTCAGACAGTCATAAATTAAAAAACTTGGAATTTACCAAGTAGTTGAGTTTGTTCTTTGCAAAAGTTCTTTTTTATTAATTTTGTTACTCACTCGGCAATTAAAAGACTTGAAATTTTGTAGCTGAGTTTCTTCTATGCATAAGCTTTTTTTGTTAATTTTTGTACACTCATTCATAAAAGACTTGAAATTTACCAAGTTGCTGAGTTTGTTCTATGCTAAAGTGATTTTTTATTAATTTTTGATACTCAGTTATAAATTAAATGACTTGGAATTCACCATGTAGCTAAGTTTATTCCATACATAGTGTTTTTTATTAGTTTTTGCATACTCAATCATTAATTAAAAAAGGAAATTTACCAAGTAGCTGAGTTTGTTCTATGCTAAATTGCCTTTCTTTTATTAATTTTTGATGCTCAATCACCAATTAACAGACTTGGAATTTACGAAGTAGTTGCGTTTGTTCTATACAAAAGTGTTTTCTTATTAATTTTTGATACTCTGTCATCAATTAAAAGACATGGAATTTATCAAGTAGTTGAGTTTGTTCTATGCAAAAGTACTTTTTTATTAATTTTGTTACTCACTCGGCAATTAAAATTTTCTAGACTTGAAATTTTCTGGCTGAGTTTCTTCTATGCATAAGATTTTATTGTTAATTTTTGTATACTCAATCATAAAAGAAGTGAAATTTACCAAGTAGCTGAGTTTGTTCTATGCTAAAGAACTTTTTTATGAATTTTTGATACTCAGTTGTAAATTAAAAGACTTGGAATTTACCATGTAGCTAAGTTCATTCCATGCATAGTGTTTTTTATTAGTTTTTGTATGAATTACTTGAATTAAGGCTCCTGCCACGTTGGGGGTGGCGTAAAGAGCGTCGCAACTCTTCTCCTCCAGGCTGACCGGTCTACTGCTATTAATGGGGCCTCATAGACAGCTATGTTAGCTATCTCAAGGAATTTGTTGAGGCTATCCTTCCACCTTGTCTGAGGTCTGCCCCTCGGGCGAGACCAGCCATTAGCTTTAGCGTCGAAATCGTAGACTATTCGGGCTGGGGTTGTCGTCGGAGTACGCAGGAGGTGTCCGAACCCTCTGAGAGTACGGTGCGCTATTTGGACGGAGAATGGCACTTGTGAGGTGAGTGCAAGCAACCTTGCGTTGCTTACAAAATCATCCCATCGAAGTCCCTGAATCCAACGGAGCTGTTTCGTCTGGCAGACTGGCTGACTTTCGTCTGGCTGGGCTTGGGGGCTCAATTTCAGCCCCACTTTTGCTGCCTCTTCCTGTAGGACTTCCAAATCATCAGTTAACTGGTCGATCGAGACAGCAACGAGACCAAGACGATATGTGAAGTCAGCGTCCAACAGAACGCGATTTTCAAACTGCAGACAATAGGACGGCTGATTTGTTTTTCGTATCATGACATGGTCTGTCACGTAAATGAACAGTTCCGGGGCGGTAGCACATCCTTGGCGTACACCGGTTTTGATGCCGAATGTCGTGCTCCTTTTGCCGTTGACTTGGACGCCACCCACGGTCTCTTCGTAAAGATTTTCAAACAACTTGCAGTATTTGTCTGGTAGACCAGTTGATCGAAGTATCAGCCAGAGCGAGTTGCGATCCACAGAGTCAAATGCAGCCTTGAAGTCCACAAAGGCAACATATGCTTTCCTCCTGAATTCCTTCGTCTTTTTAATTAACCGGTGCACGGTAAAGATTTGTTCGACAGTGGATCTCCTAGGTATAAGTCCCGCATTCTCTACTCTCCTCTTTCTCCTAAGAATACTCGTGCATCTATCCAGCACGATCATAACAAAGAGCTTTCCAGGCACTGAAAGTAGCGTTATGCCTCTGTAGTTCGAACAGATGCTCTGGCTCCCCTTTCTGTTCCATAAGGGCAGGATTATACCAGCTCGCCAGTCCTTCGGGATCCATTCTGTGCGCCAAACCACAGAAAACAGCATATGGAGCCAAAGTAGCATCACCGGTCCGGCATACTTCAGGAGCTCAGCAGCTATTCCACATATGCCTGCCGCTTTGTTGTTCTTCAAACGTTTTAGTGCTGTGTATACTTCTGATGACGTCAAAGGAGTCAGTTGGCTGTAGTTCCTGGGTGCCGGCGGCTAGGCTGATAAGTTTCTGGTCAGTATGCGTTACGGCTTCGACGTTGAGGAGACCTGAAAAGTGGTCTTTCCATTGACTGAGCTGGGCAGCTTCGTCACTAAATGGCTGACCTTCCACAGAGACAAGACATGCAACCGAGGGGGCTACGTCTCCTGTTAGATCGCGGAAATGCTTGTAGACACCGCCAATGTCACCTTTCTTGGGTGCGCCCTCTAGCTCATGTGCCTTCCTTTCAAAAACAGTTTCTTGTCTCGCTGTATCAGTTTGTTGCAGACCCCATTAAGGCTTCTATAGGTTGGCATGTCATCGAGAAACCTCACCTTGCGTCTCTGCTCTATGACATCAAGCGTATCCGACTGAATCCACACTTTATTAGCACGCTTTTTCCGTCAAACATTTTCTGTTACTGGCTCCAAGACATTCTTTTTGAATAAGAGCCATACGTTTTCATAGCTTTCAAATGCCAGGAGTGCGTCGAAGCGGTTCGAGACATCAATGGCATATTTCGACCGTATCTTCTGATCGCAGAGGCGAGAGACATCGATCTTGGCTGGTCTTGGTTCTGAGCGATGGGCTTTGAGCCTTAGTCGCATGTTAGCGACGACGAGGCGACGGTCGGTGTTGCCAATCTCAGCTGCCCTATACGTCCTGCAGTTACTGATCGAAGACCTCCATCTCTGTGACACGATGATGTAGTCGATCATTTTTTTGGTATGGCCGTCATTGCTGTACCATGTATATTTGTGAATGTCCTTCCTTGCAAACATGGTATTCGTAATCACAAGGTTGAGCATGCTGCAAGAGTTGTAGAAGCCTTAGACCATTGTCATTTAGGGAATCCGGAGTAACTGGTCCAATGACTTGTCGCCATAAGTCGTATACTCAATCATTAATTTAAAAAATCAATAAAACCAAGTAGCTGAGTTTGTTCTATACTAAAGTGCTTTTTTATATTAATTTTTGATGCTCCATCACCAATTAAAAGACTTGGAATTTACCAAGTAGTTGCGTTTGTTCTATACAAAAGTGTTTTCTTATTAATTTTTGATGCTCTGTCATCAATCAAAAGACATGGAATTTTTCAAGTAGTTGAGTTTGCTCTATGCTAAAGTGCTTTTTTATTAATTTTTGTTACTCACTCACCAATTGAAAGACTTGGAATTTACGAAGTAGTTGAGTTTGTTCTATGCAAAAGTGCTTCTTATTAATTTTGATACTCAGTCATCAATTAAAAGACATAGAATTTACCAAGTAGCTGAGTTTCTTCTATGCTAAAGTACTTTTTTATTAATTTTTGATACTCACTCACCAACTGAAATACTTGGTATTTACCAAGTAGCTGAATTCTTTCTATGCAAATGTGTTTTCTTATTAATTTCTGATAATCGCTCATAAATTAAAAGATTTGGAATTTACCAAGTAGTTGATTCTGTTCTATGCAAAAGTGCTTTTTATTAATTTTTGATACTCACTCATCAATTAAAAGACATGGAATTTACAAAGTTGTTGATTTTTTTTATGTTAAAGAGCTTTTTTATTAATTCATGATATTCAGCAATACTTGGTATTTACCAAGTAGTTTAGTTTGGTCTTTGCTAAAGTGCTTTTTTATTAATATTTTATACTCAGTCACCAATTAAAAGACCTGGAATTCATCAAGTAGTTGAGTTTATTCTATGCAAAATCGTTTTTTTTTTTATTAATTTTTATAATCAGTCATTAATTTAAAGACTTGGAATTTATTAAGTAGCTTAGTTTGTTCTATGCTAAATTGTTTTCTGATTAATTTTTGATACTCACTCATCAATTAAAACACATAGAATTTAACAAGTAGCTGAGTTTGTTATGTGCATAAGGTATTTTATTTATTTTTGTTACTCACTCATCAATAAAAAGACTTGGAATTTACCAAGTAGTTGAGTTTCTTCTATGCAAAAGTACTTTTGTTATTAGTTTTGTTACTCACTCAGCAATTAAAAGACTTGGAATGTTTTAGCTGAGTTTCTTCTATGTATAAGGTTTTTTATTAATTTTTTATGCTCAGTCATCAATTAAAAGACTTGGACTTTACAAAGTAGTTGAGTTTGTCCTATGCAAATGGGTTTTCTTATTTATTTTTGTTATTCTGTCATCAATTAAAAGACTTGGAATTTACCGAGTATTTGAGTTTGTTCTATGCTAAAGTGCTTTTTTATTAATTTTTGTCACTCACTCACCAATTGAAAGACTTGAAATTTACGAGGTAGTTAAGTTTGTTCTATGCATAAGTGTTTTTCTTATTAATTTCTTATACTCAGTCATCAATTATAAGACACGGAATTTACCAAGGAGCTGAGTTTATTCTATGCCTAAGTGCTTTTTTATTAATTTTCGATACTCACTCAGCAATTGAAAGACTTGGAATTTACCAAGTAGTTGAGTTTTTTCTATGAAAATGTGTTTTCTTATTAAGTTTTGATACTCACTCATGAATTAAAAGATTTGGAATTTACCAGCTATATGACTTTGTTCTATCCAAATGTGTTTTCTTCTTAATATTTTATACTCTGTCATCAATTAAAAGACATTGAATTGACCAAGTAGCTGAGTTTGTTCTATGTTAAAGTACTTTCTTATTAAATTTAAGATACTCAGTCATCAATTAAAAGATTTGGAATTTAGCAAGCAGTTTAATTTGTTCAATGCAAAAGTGTTTTTTTTTAATACTCACTCATCAATTAAAAGATTTGGAATTTACCAAGTAGCTGACTTTGTTCTATGTTAAAGCAATTTCTTATTAAATTTAAGAAACTCAGTCATCAATTCAAAGACTTGGAAATTACCATGTAGCTGAATTTGTTCTATGCAAAAGGGCTTTCTTATATCAATTTTTGATACTCAGCGATCAATTACAAGACTTGGAATTTACCAAGTAGCTGAGTTTGTTCTATGCATAAGGTTTTTTTTTTATAAATTTTTGATATTCAGTCACCAATTAAAAAACTTGTAATTTATCAAGTAGGTAAATTAAAAATCAATCAAAAGACTTGGAATTTACCAAGTCGTTGAATTTGTTCAATGCAAAAGTGCTTTTTCATTAATTTTTGTTACTCACTCACCAATTGAAAGACTTAGAATTTTCCATATAGCTGAGTTTGTTCTGTGCAAATGTGCTTTTTTATTAATTTTTGATACTAAAAGACTTGGATTAAATCAACTAAAAGACTTCGAATTTACCAAGTAGTTGAGTTTGTTCTATACAAAAGTGTTTTTTTATTAATTTTTCACACTCAGTCATCAATTAAAAGACTTAGAATTTACCATGTAGTTGAGTTTTTTCTATGCATAAGAATTTTTTTAATTTTTGATACTCACTGATGATTCAAAAGACTTGGAATTTACAAAATAGCTGAGTTTTTTTTATGCTAAAGTGCTTCTTTATTAATTTTTGATACTCATTCATCAATTAAAAGACTTAGAATTTACCAATTAGTTTAGTTTGTTCTATACAAAAGTGTTTTCTTATTAATTTTGATACTCTGTCGTCAATTAAAAGACAATGCATTTACCAAGCAGCTGAGTTTGTTTTATACTAAAGTGCTTTTTTATTAATTTTCGATACTCACTCACTAATTACCAGACTTGGAATTTACCAAGTAGTTGAGTTTTTTCTATGCAAATGGGTTTTCTTATTAATTTTTGATTCTCGCTTATCAGCAAAAGATTATGTATTTACCAAATAGTTGAGTCTGTCTATACAAAAGTGCTTTTTTTATTAATTTTTGATACATTGATACATACTCATCAATTAAAATATTTGGGGTTAGAGGGGAAGGGTTGGGGTCCCTGGAAGTGGGGAGGGGCTCGGGGCCCTGGTAGAGGGGGGTTATGGAGTAGGGACTCGGGGGCCCTGGTGTTGTGCCTTGGAGTTGTGACATGGAGCCCTGGACGCAGACTCAATGTTCTAGATGAGAGCGTGGGGGCCCAAACGAATCAGCAAGTCCAGTAATAGAAAACCGATGTGCACAGTTCCATCAACCATCAGAAGAAATTGTCTGTTAAAGTACAAAAAAGATCTCTACCAGTTGTTTATAAGAATCAATATAGAAAACTTTATTATACGTTTATTATACATGATGTTACTTTAAAGTCACTTTTATTATTAAACGATAGTCTTGACAGTCAAACTCTGATAATAATTTTTCCAAGATATTCCTTATCGCTCCGGAATGTCATTACACATGGTCAGCAGACTTACTGTCTCCAATGGCCGTTCGGAATAATAGGATATGTCTGTTGTAGTTTCATATGTGTGTTCATATATGCATGGTGTTGTCTGTGGTCATATGGATGGTTTTTATGTTGTTATATGGATGGTTTTGCGTATTGATGTGTGGATGGTTTTGTGTCATGTTGTATGGATGGTTTTGTGTGCTGTTGTATTGTGGGACAGGGCTCCCCTTGTAGCGTATGATGGGGGTACTGTCCGCTTGTACGTTGGGGGTACTGCCCACTTGTATGGTGGGGGTACTGCCCTTCCGGAATATAGACCCTCCCATATGGTCGGGGTACTGCCCTCCCGTATAGATTGACCCCATACTTCTGTTAAGATAGAAAGGAGATTTTGTATTCAGTTAAGGGCTAGAGAGAGAGAGAGGGGGAGAGAGAGAGAGAGAGTGAGAGAGAGAGAGAGAGAGAGAGAGCGGGAGAGAGAGAGAGAGAGAGAGAAAGAGAGAGAGAAAGTCAATTGAATCTGCTAAGCTTAGGGAATGACTTCTTTACAAACCTGACAAAGAACCAGATTCAATTGGTCAGTTTTTCCAATCACCGATATTTGTCTGCCCATGTGCGAAAGGAAAGAGCTTGTGAAACAAGCTATTATTGGTCAATGCGCCAATAGTTGACACATTCTGTCTTGTGTTCAACATGCTGGGTCAATCGTTTTATTGAACCTAATTAATCGGGACATAATTTTCGGGGATGGGTACAAAAATCATGCTAATATTAAGCAGTAAACGTACTAAAACATACGTACGTAGTGTAAACGTGCTAACGGAGATGACACAATTACAGAAATGTGAAGTTGTCGATAGCGCATGGGTAAAATGCATTCGTATAAATTCACACTCAAATAAATTAGAAAGCTGCAACACTTAGATTCTGCATGAAAATATGTTGAAAATGGTACAGAGTACTTGAACAAAATCCAATTTTTAGATTCCTTTAGCTTCTTTCCTAAGTGAAATGATTCAAGTGCAAACAAAAATGTTTTTTGAAGTTTCTCCCTCCTTAAATAATGCTGTCCCGATGATGAAATGTGTTAGGTAAAGTTTAGTGATGAAATGTGAAGTTTCGTTAGGTAAAATTACCGCCCATTGATTGGACAGTGTTGATTTTTCTAGGCTATTCATTATGAGATATACAGAGATATACATTTATTGAAAAAGAAAACAAACACTATTCGCCTTTCACCTGCCAAGAAAGGCAATAAGCTTGGAAGGGCAAGCGAGGTTATCATTCTCAGCTAATTAAAGCCACTTTCCTACCGAGCTACTCAACACATAATCAACTCAACTGATGAAAGAAGAAAGGAAAAATGAGAAAGAGGAAAAGACAAGAAGAAATAAAGAAAACAAAAAAATTAACAGCAAAGAAAATCGGGGAAATACCTTGAATACAATGACAACCTGAAGCGGGTGTCACATCAAATTCACTCACGAGAAACTTCTTTGCCCTTGACTTGAAAGCTGGAAAACTAGGCACATATTTCACACATTCAGGCAATATATTCCAAAAATGGGGACCATAATGGCGAATCACAAAAGATGCCCGAGTGGTACACCTAAACCCATGAGTTAAGTTATCAGCTTTTCTTGTATTATGATTATGACGGTCTTTATTCAAAGTAAAAATATTTTCAAAAGAAGGGGTGAGGAGCTGATTCAAATATTTGTACGAGAAAATCCCGACTTGGTAATTTTGAATTTGGGGTACATACATTAACTTATTCTTTTTAAAATGCTCATGATCAGGAACATCATCAGAATCTTAAAATTGGGATAGTACTTTTATAGCTTCATTCTGAAATTTTTTTACTATTTTGAAACATGTGAAAAAATTGCTTGCCCATATAGAGCATCCACAGCTAATATATGGACAAAATATAGAAAAATATATCATTTTAGAATTGTTTTTGGGACTAGATATTTAATTCTTCGTATCCACAACAGGTTTTCATCAACTAAAAACCCCAAGTTCTTCGTTGCTGCTACTCTTTTTATCACATTTCTTCGAACCGATCATTTCCAGCACTTGACGAAAGACTAGAAAACCTGATGAAAAAGTTTTAGAAAAGTTTAGGGTTAACAGATTTGGTTGAGAAAAAGTTCCATCCCCTGTTCAACGTCGAATGCAAGGCCATGAACCAGGCATCCATGTTCATATGTCGCATAACAAGTGTTACTCACAGTAAGAAGATCTTCAAAACTCATTACATTCTCCACACGATAGTGAAACAATCGCAAATAGAATCAATATGGATAAGCTACGTAGTTTACGTTGCAAATCTGACAGATTCTGACACGCAATCAACAGATTCTTTGACGTGATTAGTTTGCATTTGCTTCAATGCCTTGTCATGTCAATAACACGCTTATAACATCAAGCCTTGTCGTCCAATATCTACCAATTTTTCTTGGGCTTGGTTGATAACTAGCGTTCGGTATTGTTCAGGTAAATGAACTCTCAAACGTTGAACGACATGACGGATTTTGGATATTAGGCCAAGAACTCGCCAGAAATTCTCAGTTGGCGTAATGCAACATAGGCATCTGCTTCAACATAGGCATCTACTTCATTATATAACAAAAGATCGCTGGTTTTGAAAATTTCTATTGAAGCGCAATCATGTCCTATGTAGATTTTTCTATATGAATAAACTACCGAACATATCCTGCAAACATATTTAACATTGAAGTGACATTGAGTTTTTTCGAGTAAATAAGCATTATATGTGGAAACATGGTAATTATCACCTGTAACTCGGTGATTATCGCAATCTTTTTGTTTATATGAACATTCTTCTTGAATAACTTTGGTCAAATGTGGGTTCATAACAGCAGTGATACCTAGGTTTATCATCATCCGGTAGATGTGTAACTGCATTGTATTGTGAATTGCAGTACACTTTTCTATTTTATTAATCACACAATTGGATTTTGGATTTAACTTCATTCTGCACGGATTATGAATTATAAAGTTTAACAGTAGTTCTAGCAATGCAGTTGTCGATATTTGAAATTTCAGCTGAAATTAGATCATCAATTTTGACTGGGTTATGAATTTTCCTACTAAGACTCATGATCAATAGCAAACGCATTTTTGATATTTCACGTTTTTGAAATTCATACACATATCCTGCCACCTTTCCATATATCTATTTTTTATCCAAGTCATAGATTATTTCATTACATGTTGGTTTCGCAATTCAAATAACGACATTAGAACTTGAGTGGATTGCTCTATGATAAAATAATTACCATGACATACAGCACGTTCTGCTTCTTTAGTTTCTGATCAATCAGAAGTGCAATTCAAAGTTATGAAGAAATCAGGTTATCCAAGGCCACAAAATAGCAATTGCATCTTTGAAATGTTCAGTATGACAGCGTGTTGATTCGGTGAAAGAAAAACAAACAAACAAGATCACCATTCAATCCAGTGCGGTAAACTAATATTGAAAACCCACAATTAGCACTTTACTGAAAAACAAAATTAAAAATGAAATTATGCCTGTAGAAACCGTAGTTTCTAACAGGAAATTTATATATGTACTGTTTTTGTTTTATGCTTCAGTAAAACAGCTAATAGCTAATTCCAAAGAGTAGAATATCCCAAGGATTGAATCGTAATTATATTTGTTTAAGTTTCAACTTCGCTCTTTACTCTCATTCAAAACGTTGTTTTTTCCTGTTAATTTTGTGCGTTTTTAATTTTCCAACAGATTAATGTACATGTTTGCTTACGGGCTCTTTTAATACAAAAAAAAAGACTCGAACAAAGCAGAGAATAAGAGATAAGAACAATTAGGAATCATTTCTAAGTTTACTTGAATAAAAAGTACCAATTCTGAACCAATGTTATTACTGACATTTGCACCACGGTTCTTATTTAAACTTATTTTTAAAATTTTAAAAATTTTGGCATGCTTAGTCTAAAGGGAGAAAAAAAATTTCAGTTCACTTTAGCCCCGTGGGCAAAAATAAGAAAATTATAGAATAGAATTTGGACTTGCGACAATCCACGACTTAGTCGAGGCTATCATTAATTATAAAAATAAATAAAAACAAGTTTCTTTAACTGATAATAAGGAGCGAAATTAAAACTTAAAACCAATAGAAATTATTCCGTATATGAAAGGGGATGTCCCCTCCTCACCGCCTCGCTCTTTACGCTAAAGTTTTTTATTGTATAAAAATATAGTGGTGAGAAAGAGTCAAATTTTAGCGTAGAGAGCGAGGCGTTGAGGAGGGGACAGCCCCTTTTATATATGGAATAATATCTGTTCGTTTTAAGTTTTAATATCACTCCTTACTTTCAGTTAAAAAAAACTTGTTTTTTTTATTTAATATCTGAAGGCTTTTAAATTATTACAGGTTTTGATTTTGGCTTACCGTAAATGAATAATTAAAACAAAATTTGCACATTAATTTTACTTCCCCCCCCCCCTCTTCCTAGTCAATACCTTGCTCTTTTTGCTAAAGTTCGAATTTTTTCCATATCTTTAAGAATGACCCATTAATCACAAAGACCGTTAATTAGAATTACTTGAAAAAAATTTCCGAAAAATAAGTTTTTCAAAGAAAATTAAAGGCCATTTTAAACTTAAGATCAGTAGATACAAATACCTTTTAAAATTCAAACTCAAAACGACCAGAAATTACTATTAAAGAATAAATGAAACCCAAAACGAACAGAAATTGAATAAACAATCATAGCAAAAACATACAACAAGTAATAATATAAATAAGTAATAGATCTGAAAACCAATTTTATGACAAATATTTTCTTTTACACTTAGTATTGAAAATAAACATTTAAATTATAGTAACATTTTGAACTGATGAGCTTTCGGTAATTAATACCATTATACATCGAATATTAAGTTTAATTTATTAGCTCTTTTTAAAGTTGTTAATGACTAATTTAGTTTCCCTACAAACAAGTGTTTGGATACTGCCTCCTTTCCTAACTGTAAATAAAAACCAAAAGCCTACTGCGTCATTGGTGCCTAACTGAAAACGGATTATATTACAAATATCTTTTTTTCCAGTTCTTACAGCATTGAAAATAAAATACAATTACAGTGAAATAAATTATTGAACTGATGGATCTTTCAACAACTAATATGATTATATATCAAATATTCAACTTGATGTTATTTATACTTTCCAAGACTGTTCAAGACGCATATAGTTTTCAGTAAAGCGCCAATGACGCAATAGGTTTTAGACTTTTACAGTGAGAGAAGGAGGTCATACCCAAACTCTTGTTTGTGGTAATTTTTGTTCGTTTCAAGCTTGGTTTACATATTCAATTTAAGTTTCACTGGTTTTAAAATTTATTTATTAATTTACATTAATATCTATTTTATGTTTGTTTGCATTGATTGTTTATTTAATTTCTGTGCGTCTTCAGTTTCATTTATACTTCAAAAGGAAAATATTTATTTTAGTTTTAAGCTTGATTTTCATATTCAATCTAAGTATTACTCGCTTTAAGATCTATCTATTCATTTATATTATTACTTATTCTATGTTTTTGCTATGATTGTTTATTTAATTTCTGTTTGTTTCGGGTTTCATTTATTCTTTAATAGTAATTTTGGGTCATTTTGAGTTCGAATTTTAAAAGGTATTTGTATCTACTGAGCTTAAGCTTAAAATGGCCTTTACTTTTCTTTGAAAAACTTATTTTTCGGAAAGTTTTTTAAACTATTTTTTGTTCGTTTTTGGTTGCAAAAAATTTTAAGTTTTTTAAAATTCCTTATTTCAAAATCAAACTTTAAAAATAAATCAAATATTCATCAAAATATCAAAACTAATATCAAAGTAACAATATCAAAGTGAAAAAATGGGTTTGTGTCAACCTAAGAGTTTCTATTATCTGAGGTTTGAACTATTTTTAACAAAATTACTATCTCAAAATTTTTATCAGATGGGTTTGGGGACAAAGGGGGTGGGGGACTAGATTAATCTTCGGTATCTTTTGACTCTATAATAGTGAACTAGAACTATCTGTTTTCAATCAAATGAGCCCTCTCTGAAGTTTATACAAGTATCCCTACTATAAGAACCATATTTATCCCCAGAGTATAACTTACAATGCCTGTCCCTGCGCCCTGGGGGGTTGTGTTGACCCTGAAGTTTTCTTATCTGACCTTTGAACTATTTTCAATGAAATGATCATACGGAAAGGAGTTTTTGTTATATGATCTTTAAACTATTTTTAACAAAATAGCTACCTCAAATTTGGGAGGCCAGTTGCCCTCTCATCACTTTTGACTTAAGAAGGGCACTAGAAGTCTCAATTTCCAATCGAATGAGCCCCATTTGAAGTTTATACGACGACCCCTTCTATATGAAGTGCCTCTAGGAAAAAAATGAATGAAGTGTCGGGGGAGTCTAGCTGCCCTCCAATCACTTTTGACTCTTAAAAAGTGAATTACAACTTTCAATTTCCAATCAAATGAGCCCTCTAGAAAATTTATACGAGCATCCCATCCATAACATTCCTATAACCATAATTCCATAACCTTCCATAACAACCATATATTCCCCCAGGGCATAACTTACAACGCCTACCCCCGGGCCCTGGGGGGCTGTGGCGACACCGGAGTTTTTTGTTATCAGAACTTTGAACTATTTTTAACAAAATGTTTATCTCAAATTTGTATCGGATGCATTTAGGGCGTGGAGGAGGGGTTGGGGGGGGGGGCTAGTTGCCCTCCGATCTCTTTTGTCTCTTAAAAAGTGAACAAGAACTTTCAATTTCTAATCAAATGATCCCTCTCCGAAGTTCATACGAGCATCCCTTCCATAAGAACTATATATGCCCCAGGGCATAACTTACAACGCCTGTCTCCGGGCCCTGGGGGATTGTGACGACATCTGGGTTTTTGTTATCTGACTTTTGAGAAATTTTTAACTTAATGCCTATCTAAAAACTTTTATTGGATGCATTTGGGGTAAAAGGGGCGTGGGGGCTAGTTTCCCTCCAATATTTTTTGACTCGAAAAAACCTAACTAGAACTTTCAATTTCCAATCAAATGAGCCATCTCTGAATTTTTTACGAGCATTCCTTCAATAAGAACCATATATTCCCCCAGGGCATAACTTAAAACCCTTGCCCTGATGGTTGTGGGGGAGTGTCCTCCTCAAAAATATCTTTTATATCTGGATATCAACTACGCTGAACAAAATGGCTATCTCAAAATTTTTATTGGATGTGTTTGGGGGAATGATGGGCGTGGGGGGGGGGGGCTAGTTGCCCTCCAATCGTTCTCGACTATTAAAAACGTCTCTAGATCTCTCGATTTCCAATCGAATGAGCCCCCTTTGAAGTTTCTACGACGACCCCTTCCATATGAAGTGCCTCTGGGAAAAAAAATATAATAAATAGATAATAAGACATTGGAGCCGTATGGCCTTTACCATAGACAACGCTACAGCGTTGCCTCTGGTAAATAGCTCTTATGAAAGTACTAAGAAAACTTTATCGTAAAGACCGAGGTATTGACTAGGGGGCGAACCCAATCATATACGAAATAGTTTCCGTTCGTTTTAAATTTTGATTTAGAAAAGTTTTCAGTTGAAAAGTCTTCCAGTTGAAAACTTGTTTATTTTATTTAATTTCTTATCGTTTTTTTAAATAATGCTGGAAAATCCGACGCTCCCTTAATAGCAATTTCCCTTCTCCCATGAAAACTTCATCTATTTAAAGATTCTACCACGTAACACCCTCCCCCCCCCCAATACCAGAAAAAATTCCCCCTGAAAACATCTGCGTACTTTCCAATAACCAATACTATATGTAAACATTGGGCAAATTTCATAACTTACAGCCCTTCCCCCGGGGACTATGGGGGATTAAGTTATCCTCATACACATAGTTATTATAGTTTTCAACCACGCTAAACAAAATAATTATTTCAAAATTTTGATCAGGTGACTTTGGGACAAAAATGAGCGTGGGAGGGGGCCTAGTTGCCCTCCATTTTGGGTCACTTACAATGGGCACTAGAACTTTTATTTTACGTTTGAATGAGCCCTCCCGCAATATTCTAGGACCACTGGGTCGATACGATTACCCCTTAGAAAAAAACAAAAAAAAATAAACACGTATCTATGATCTTTCTTCTGGCAAATAATGCAAAATTCCACATTTTGTAGATAGGAGCTTGAAACCTCTGCAGTAATATTCTCCGATATGCTGAATCTAATGGTGCGATTTTCATTAAGGTTATATTAATTTTAGGGGTTTTTTCCACCTTTTTTTCGAAAATAGGGCAAATTTTCTCCGGTGCATAATTTTTGATGGGTAAGACTAAACTTGATTAAGACTAAACTATATATTTGAAATCAACATAAAAATCTAATTCTTTTGATGCATCTTCTGGTATCAAAATTCATTTTTTAGAGTTTCGGCTACTATGGAGCCGGGTCGCTCCTTACTTACAGTTTGATATGCCGCGTGATGATGCGTCAAGGAATTAATGAAATTAATGATAAGGCTGCTAATAGATAGTTCAATTAATAACATATTGTCAAATTTAGCTTGATAAGTTTAAAATAGTGCTATTTTAAAATACTGAAAATAGTTTGAAACTCCCCAAAAATGACGTCAGATCGAAAAAAGATACAGCATTCGGATCATCCTGGCCAAAACCTTATACTACTACTACTACTACTAACAACTCACCGCAGCACCAAGCCTCCAGAGGCCAACACAGCTACGCACGCTCCTCCTCCACCCAAATCTATTCAAAGCCTCCCCTTTTCCACCCGCCCATGAAGTTTCCATTTCCTTTGAATCTTTCTTTATGACGTCCTCCCACCCCAGACGGGGACGACCTGGTTTCCGTTTAGCCCTAGATGGTTGGCCGAAGAGAATAATCTTCGGCAGTCTGTCATCCTTCATCCGCACAACGTGTCCTAACCACCTCAACCTTGCGGTAACAGCGGTATTGAACCACATTTTTCGTATAGCCTATTGTTTGAAATACGGTCAGTCAACTGGGTACCCAGAACAATCCTTAAGCAATTTCTCTGGAAAACATCTTGCAAATCTTCATCCGCTTTTCGGAGCGTCCATGCTTCAGAGCCATATTTGACCACTGTCATCACTGTAGCTTCTAATATTCTAAACATGGTTTGCAGACTTACCTTCCTATTCTTCCAGACTTTTTTTAACTGTGAAAAAACACCCTGAGCCTTGGCTATTCTATTTTTAACATCTTCACTGCTCCCACCATCTTTACTAATAATACTACCAAGTTAAGTGAAGTTGCCCACCTGATCAATCTTTTCATTACCCAACGTCACCTTTTCATCTTCACTTATTCCTAGCCCTAGTGACATAGTCTTCCTAACATTAATTTTCAAACCAATTCTAGAACCCTGAACTCGCAAAACCTCTAAAACTTCATTCATTTTGCTTACACTTTCATCTAGGATGCTTAAATCATCAGCATAATCCAAGTCCAGGAGACTTTTTCCTCCCGATTTGATTCCGTGGTCTCCCATTGCCTTTCCTGTGCTCCTTAAAACAAAGTCCATCAAAATAATCCATATAAAGGGGATAAAACAGAACCCTGCTTAACTCCTGATTTAATGCAAAACCAGCTGCTAACCTCATTTCCTACCTTAACCGCAGCAGTGTTATTCTCGTACATAGCAATAATCAATTTAATGTATTTGTCTGGTATACCATACAAGGATAAAACCTTTACTAAAGCTCTTTTATCAACAGAATCGAACGCTTGCGCATAATCTATAAAACTGAGGACCAAAGGTGTTTGAAAACTCAAGCACTTCTCAATTATTAGCCTAAGAGTGAAAATTTGGTCGACACATCCTCTACCTTTTCTAAAACCACACTATTCTTCTCTTAAAACTTTGTCTACGGCATCTCTCAGTCTAAAAAGTATCATATTACTAGGTAATTTGCTACCTACAGAGACCAGACTAATGCCTCGATAATTACCGCACTCATTTTTATCACCTTTCTTATAAAGTGGCTTAATTAAGGTTGTCCTAAAATCGTTAGGTACTTCCCCTTTTTCAAAAATCATATTCATAATCTTCAATAACTTATTTCTAACCTCAGAGCCACCATATTTAAGAAACTCATTTACCACCCTATCAGCACCTGGAGCCTTATTATTCTTTAATCCTTTTAGTACTGTTGCTAATTCCTCCTCAAAAAACAAATCTTCCTTCATATCAAAGGTATCACAAACTTTTTCATTTTCCTCTATATTTTTTCCTGCAACTCTATCTCGGTTAAGCAAGTTCTCAAAATGTTCGGCCCATCTCGCTCTAGTTTTTTCCTTATCGCTAATTGCAACCCCATTCCTATCTTTAACTAGGACAAGTCTGGATAGACAACTCCCTCTCAATTTGTCAACGTACCTGAACAATATTTTACTATTATGTCGTTTAGCTGCATCTTCCAGGTCCTCAGCAATTTTATCCTTGGTCTCCACTTCAAGCCTCCTTAGTTCATCTTTTAA